>NC_050457.1:46679669-46979669 GCF_903995425.1 Onychomys torridus | reverse complement strand
AGAAGCAAAAGATTGACAGGATAATTTAAGCTAATAAAAGCTTGCTAAAGCTGGGCATGTATAAGAAAGAATAAGCCTCCATGTATTTATTTGGGAGCTGGGTGGTTGGGCCCCCAAAGAGCCAAAAGAGGTTGTTTTTTTTTTTTTTAAAGTCAACTACAAATCAGTACCCACATCCTTCACCAAGACCGGAATGCAGGCTGTCTTAGTTAGGTTTCTATTGCTGAGACAAGACACCATGACCATGGCAACTTTTATAAAGGGAAAACATTTAATTGGGGTGGCTTACATTTTCAGAGGTTTAACCCATTATCATCATGGTACAAGATGGTGGCATGCAGGCAGACATGGTGCTAGAGAAGTAGCTGAGTATCTTGACTGAGAAGCTTCAAGCCTGCATGGGAATCCCTCATATCAGAAAGGTCTTCTTGAAACTAAGCAGAATGATGGGAGAATGAGCAAATTCAATAGGGAGCTTAATCATTGTCTGACCCAACTTATGATTATGACAATCATCACAAACAAATTGGGGAAAGGGAGCAGGACCCACATGTACAGGCTGAGTGTGGTGGTATTGTGTTCCCCAAAATATTGTGCACCCTAATAAATTTATCTGGGGTCAGAGAACAGATAGCCACTAGATACAGAACCAAAAATGGTGGCTAGAAAATGGGTCAGAACAAGCTATAGCAGAAGCTAGGTGGTGGTGGTACATGCCTTTAATCCCAGCACTTGGGAGGCAGAGCCAGGCGGATCTCTGAGTGTTCAAGGATACAGCCAGCATGGTGACACATGCCTTTAATCCCAGAAATCGAGCCTTTAATCCCAGGGAGTGGGGGCAGAAAGAGAAAGATTATATAAGGTGTGGAGACCAGAAACTAGAAGCATTTAGCTAAGCATTTGGCTGGTTAAACATTTAGGCTTTGGAACATCACAGTTCAGCTGAGAGCCATTGGGATGAGGACACAGAAGCTTGCAGTCTGACAAAAGAAAACCAGCTGAGGAACTGGTAAGGTGAGGGAACTGTGGCCTGTTCTGCTTCCCTGATCTTCTACCATTCACCCCAATAACTGGCCTCAGATTTGATTTTATTAACAAAAACTTTTAAGATTCATACTACAGCTGAGTGTGCCTTGGTTTCTTTCCTGATGCTGTCACAAAATATTCTGGCAAAAACAACTTAAGGGAGGAAGGATTTCTTTTAGCTCACACTTACAGATTAGAGTTCATCGTTGAGGGAAATCAAGGCAGAGGGAGTGTTAATCAGTTAGTCACATTATAGCCACAGTTAAGCTCAAAATAGAGCTGGACTAGTTAACATATGCTCAGACTGCTTTCTCCTTTTCATTCCATGCAGGGCCCATGGAACAGCACTACCCATATTCAGGGTGGGTCTTTCCACCTCAGTTAACACAGTTAAGAAAATCCCTCACAGACATGCCAGCAGGCCAATTTAATCTAGACAATTCCTCAGTGAGACCCCTTTCCAGATGATTCTACACTGTGTCAACTTGGCAATCAAAACCAACCATCACACTGCCCTAATTAAAAAGGTCCAAGGGGAGCTGGGGTGACGGCTCAGTGGGTGAAGAGCTTGATACATAGACATGAGTTTGGGTCCCAAGAACCCATGTGAAAATCCAGGTATGGTTGCACACCCCTGTAATTCCAGTGCTGGGAGGCAGGGACAAAGGATCCCAGGTACTCACTGTTAGCCAGTTTAGAGAATCAGTGAGCTCCAGGTTCAAGAAAAGACCCTGTCTCAAAAAGAGGAAAAGGAAGAAAAGGAAGGATAAGGCAAAGGAGTAGGAGGGACAGGGAGAGAAAAATAAAGAGTGACAGAGGAAGACGTGTGGTGTCAGCCTTTGGCCTCCATGATATATAGATACATATGCACACACACACACACACACACACACACACACACACACACACAGAGACAGAGAGAGAGAGAGAGAGAGAGACAGAGAGAGACAGAGAGAGAGAGAGAGAGAGAGAGAGAGAGAGAGAGAGAGAGAGAGAGAGAGAGAGAGAGAGAGAGAGAGATTTTTTCATTAAAGAAAATTTGAAAATAGATAAAGATCCGAGGGATCTGGTTGTCTGTTCCTTAGTGTAGGGATCCAGTAGGAGAGTGTCCTCTCTGAGAAGGTGTGTCCTTACCAGAAAACTCACTTATGATTTGATCTCACATGAAGTGGAACTGGGAATAAAATCTTTTCCCACTCTTGGTTTCTGTGAAAGATTTCTAATACATACCTCCAACTTCTTACCCTGGCAAAGGTACCTCTGCAATCAGTCAACTAGAATAGAATAATGGACTGTTTCCTTTATCTGTCCTCCTTGCTCTTGGGAATATATATGTCCTTGCAGGAGGAAAGTTTGAACATCAAGGCAAATGAAGAGTTTTCACAAGCCCTCCCTCCAGTGCATGTTGGGATCTCTCCCCATCAGGTGGTACACATGGTCAACTGGATAGAAGAATCTGATTCCAACAACTGCCTTGAGAATACCAGGTCTCAATTTTCTAAGGTGTGTGTCAGGGGTGGGGGTACTCTCACATTGTACTCAAACTGTATATTACCCTACAGTGTACACTCACATTGTCAGTGCAGTCTGATAGGAAGAAAATACGGATATACTTGAATAGGAAAGTTCTTTCTGAATAGGATTCCATTGCACAGTTATTCAGACCAACAATTTATAACTGGGACCTCATGAAACTAAAAAGCTTCAGTATAACAAAGGACAGCATCGTTAAGTAAAGAGGCAGCCTGTAGGACAGTAAACTATCAGCTATACATCTGACCGAGGGTTAGTATTCAGAATATTCAAGGAACTCAAAAGACCAAAAACATCAAGAAAATGAACAACCCGATCAAACAAGGAGGCATGTAACCAAAGAAAGAGTTCTCCAAAGATGAAATGCAAATGGCTGAGAAACATAAAAAAAAAAAGAAAAAGAAAAAGAAAAAGAAAAGTTCAACACCCTTAACCACCAGGGAAACATAAATTAAAACTACTTTGAAAATTTATCTTATCCAGTCAGAGTGGCCAAAAAAAAAAAAAAAAAAAAAAAAAAAAAAGATAGTAGATGTTAGTGAGAATTTGGAAGAAAGTACTCATTCACTGCTGGTGGGAGCGCAAACTGGTACAACCACTATGGAGGTCAGTGTGGAGTTTCATTGAAAAGTTGGAAATAAATACACCACGTGATTTATTTCTTACTACAAAGAGCTGTTGGCCAATGGAGTCCCATAGACTCCCCAGACATTACAGCCCATCTTGGTTAGCCTCCAGAACTTGACAATAAGAGCCTATTGCTGAAGACACCACATACTTGGGTCATATAACATGGAGGGGTTGGGGCCTGGAGAGGGACGTTAGTGTTTAAGAGTACTTGTACTCTTACAGAGGACCCAGGTTCAGTTCCCAGCACCAATGTGGTTCACAGCCATCTGTAGCTCCAGTTTCAAGGGACCTGACAGTGTCTTCTGACCTCCACAGGTACTAGGCATATGCATAGTAGACATACTAGGAAGAGGGCAAGAGATATGGCTATATAATAAAAAAAAACTGTATGAAATTCCTAAAGGACTAATGAAACATTATTTTTAAAAGAAGAAGAAAAATTAAAAAGCATTCACATTGGAACAGGATAAGTAGTTAAAGTTATCTTCAGTCATATAAAACAACATGATCTCATGTGTAGAGAACCCTAAAGATTATGTACACTAACAGCTATTTGAACTAACACAAAGTCAGCCAAAGTCACTAAACACAAAATCAACACTAAAACATTACTTGAATTGTATATACTACCAGTGAATAATCTAAGATGGAAAACTAAGAAAAGTAATCCCATTGGCAGGAGTAGCAATGGAAATCGGATATAAAATATTTTCAGTCAAATGGGAATAAAGGTTTGTACACTGTAACTCACAAAACATTGACAGTAAACATTTTTTTAAAAAGACACAAACACGGCCAGTGAGCCGCTTTACCAGGTGAAGGTACTTGCTGTCAAGCCTGACAACCTGAGTTTCATACCTGGGACCTATGTAACAGAGGGAGGGAACTGGCTTCTGAAGGTTTTGTTCTGACTTCCATTCTCATTCTCTCTCTCTCTCTCTCTCTCTCTCTCTCTCTCTCTCTCTCACACACACACACACACACACACACACACACACACACACACACACTTTCTCTCTCCCTCTAAATAAAATTGTAAATAAAAATATAAAAGACACAACATGCATGCCATCCTGTGTTTATGGACTGAGAGACTGAATTGGTAAAATCTTTGTAGGGGTTAAAGTGATCTACAAATTCAATGCAATTCCTACTAAAATCCCAATGGCTATTTTATTTTTACAGAAGTAGAAAAAATAAGGTTCATATGGATCTTAATGAATCTCAGTAACTAACACAGTTTTGAGAAAATAGCAAGCTGCAGCCCGCACATTAGTTGATTTAAAAATATATCACTGAGTTCCAGTAACTAAAACTGTATGGCACAGAAGTAAAGATAGACATGAACTGGCAGAGCTGTGTTGTTAGAAAAACTGGATAGCTCTGCGAAAAAGAATGAAGATGTACTCTTCTCATCTCATATGCAAAAATTAACTGGAAACAAATTCAAGGTCTGAGTTGGACTTGGACAAGGAAACTCCTAGAAGGGAAGACCTGAGGAAATTGGAGTTGGCAGTGGTCATTTAGATGTGATATCAAAAGCATATATAACAAAGGCAAAAACGGGCAACCAAACGATGTTTAGTCTAAGAACTACACAGAGAAGTAAATAGTCAAAGGAGTAAAAATACAAACTGTATGTTAAATAAAGGGTTCACATTCAGACTTTTTAGAGATATAAATATATAAAGCTTCTATCACAAAATAAATAGCCTAATTAATATAAGCAAGAGTTTGAATTGACATTTACCCAAAAGAAGAGTCACAAGTGGCCTAAAAAGCACATGAAATATGTTTAGGAGCACCGGTGATCCAGGTAAGGCAAGTTCAACAACAGTTTAACTTATACTCACTAACACAGCCACTGTCAAAACCTAGAGCATAAGTACTGATGAGTGTGTGCAGTCACTGGGACCCCTGGCAAGACCTGTGGACTTCAACAGTGGTGCAATATGATGAGAAACAAGAAAAGTGTCTCAAAAACATTGGGAACAGGACTACCATACAGTCCAGCAATCAGTCTGGGTATACATCCAACAGAACAGAAAACACAGTCTCAATGAAACGTCTGCATGTGCGGATGTGTTGCAATGTGACCCTTACTAGGCATGATGAATCATAAAGAAAACATGCTACATCCATGCAGTGTAATGTTATTCAGCCCTTAAAAAGAAGCCACCCAGGGGCTGGAGAGATGGCTCAGCAGTTAAGAGCACTGGCTACTCTTCCAGAGGTTCTGAGTTCAACTCCCAGTACCCACAAGGCAGCTCAGGACTGTCTGCAACTTCAGTTCAGAGGACCCCACACCCTCATACATACACACATACATGCAGGCAAAACACCAATGCATATGAAATAATAAAATAAAACAGACAGCACTCGTCACAAATGCTAAAGCATCAATGAATCTTGAGGATGTTAATGTTAAGTAAAATAAGCCATCACAGAACAACAAGTATTGCTTTATTTAACTGAGAAGACGTGTGTAATGTAAATAAATTCACAGAAACAGGGAGGTGGATGGGGCAAGTGAATATGCACCATCTATGGGGCAGAGTATCAAGCATTCTAAGACTGTTGTACAATGTAGTTAAGTGTAGTGTTAACAATGCCATTCACTGAGAAAGTATTGGAGAACATTTATATTGTGTTGCATTTTTGTTTGTTTGTTTTCCCACAGCTTAAACAAGAGCATGAAGAAAGACAGAGTCTTGTGTCTGGTCGGGTCCCTGGCCTAAGGTCACAGGATTAATTCGGGCTGATCCAGAGCAGGGATGTGCCCTCCACCTGGCCCTTGTTTCATTTGCTGTAGCATTTCCGAATGTGAGAAGGACCTAAGAGGTGACTGCTCTGGAAGGTGATGGAGTCTTTGTTGTGAGGATGTCCCTCCTCTGTTTACCTACATTTGCAGTCTCCCAAGTGTCCCCAGGCTTTTGAACTGAGTCTGATTGTGCTGTGAATGATTATGCATTTACGGAGTCCTTGGCCTCTCCTGCCTTTGGGACTTCCAACACCAGGTTCTTCAGAGGCAATCAAACTCCTGGCTTGCTTACTGAGTGAAATAACAACTGTATGTCGGGAGAGACTCTGAGGCCTGGGAAGGTAAAAGGACCTGTCTAACATTACACTGTGTGCATGAGAGCAAACTTCCAGTTCAAGCTATTTAAAACTTTTCCAGCCTTTCTCCTCTTCGTTGGACAACTATCTACATCACTGAGAACAGTAGAAAGTGATTAAAATGCAGGCATATAGGAATAGAGACATTGCTTCTGCCCTACCAACCTACTTCTTCCCTATTGGAATGCAGAGGGTTTAGTGGGGGAGGAATAACACGTTTTCTCTCTACACCCCACCCCACCCCCTGCTTAGGCCATGCTGAAGACTGAATCCAGTATCTTTCATACCCTAGGCATGTGCTCCAGCCCTGAACAATATCCCCAGATGCTCTGTATTTCAAGACAGTGTCTTGCTAAGTTATCAGGCAGGTTGTGAATTCTTTGTAGCTCAGACAGATCTTGAACCTGTGATCCTCCTGCCTCAACAGAGTAGCTGAGGTGATAGCCACCAGGTCCAGGATACTTTCTATTTTCCTAAGTTTAGGTGAATGATAAAAGGAAGCCTAGGGAATGTTACCCACCATACCAAAATGAGAAACCCTTCCAACGGCATAATTCAGGATTGCTAGGGAGTCATAATTTAGGACTTCCCAAATACTTGATGGGTTCCTGGGGGGGGTGATTATTGCCATCTCCTCAAAAACTTGCACAATATAGGGTGCATGTGGGCAACCATAGTTCCTACTAGGCATCCTGCTTCTGTTAGTGTACCCACAAGCCACCAACTTTTTGTATTGTCTTCTCTCATGATGTGAAATCTTTTTAGGTGAACTTGCCTAAGCCGGTTTCCAGGGAGAATGGCACTTTGCAGGAGAGGCAGACAGTTGGCTCAGGAGTCTGGGCTGAACTCTCCTCCAGCCCTCTGTGTGTAGGTGGTACAAACACCCCAGCCCTGAGTACTGAGAATCTGCTGTGTGCCTGTTGGCTCCCAGGGCCTGACAGTGAGGGAAGCTGATGGCCAGGGGCCTGTGTCTTGCCTTCCCCTCCCTTGGATGTGCTGACTCCCCTCTGGCCTCTGGCCTGACCTCTAGGTCCTGGGCGCTAGCCCAGATTTATGGCCCTGGGCTTCTTTTTATCTCTTCGGGAAGTCAACGTTTTGGTTGGGAAGTTTTTCAATTTCCTCCTGGCCTAGACTAAACTGCTCAGATTTCCAAGGACGGGAGAGTCCCTTCTCCTCTGGGCACTGAAACCTCAGGAGGAGCCCCACACAGACTGCAGATGGGCCTCAGAAAGGGCTCTGGTGCTGTCTTCCACAAAAGCAGCCAAAGAGTCAGGACCTCCAGATGCTTCACACATAGGCTGCTCCTCCTGGGCCCATACCGTTGATTCTGCACAAGAAAGGGCCTTTCTGTAGTGTGCTTGGGGACAGGGACCAAAATTCTTGACCCTGGATGGCCACCACTCATAACCTCTCCTGTGTGGGCCCTACATGTCAATCATTATTTGTCCTGGTCCCCAGCTTCCTAGGAGAAGGCTTGGGAACCATTATTTTCACCATGTACCCCAGGTAATTCTGTATATCCCAGAGTTTCTGAGCCACAGTCACAAGAGCTAAGCAATAGACTGAATAGGAGGAAGATAATCTTTGTCCTCTGCTCTATAATTCTTCTTAAGGAAGGAATCTCAGCCTAGGCCACCAATGTCATACCTCGGGTCCATACTGCTAATATTATTGTCCCCCACGGCCCTTTTTCTTAACCAGTTTTTATCCAAATGGCAAGCACATCTTGCCTTCTCTTCTCCCCCCACCCCACCACATGTTACCTCCTCTCAACTCTCATACTCACCCTCCCAAGCTGTTTTCCCTCTTAGCCTGGTCCCCGTCATGGTCGTGATGTCATTTGCAAGTCAGGAAAAGCAGTACGGTTAGGCCATCTCTTTTATACCTTCCGTGTTGATGGCCCCTTTATCCTGAAAGGCTTCGCCCACTTTCTATCCCAGCATAGCTTCACCCACCACTGAAGTACAGCCAGCCGGCTCAGGAGGGCAAGTGGCAGCTGTTGGTGTGTTTCGGGCAGGAAGTGAAGAAGAACCTGATATTCAATTAAAACGGCAGGGGGAGTCTGGCGGGACAGCAGGGTCTAATGGGGGGCTGAGGGCCTGGGAGGGCAGCGCCTGAGTTCCATTCCCGTCTCCGCCACCAGCCGGTGGGGGTGACCTTGGGTCTGTCACTAAAAGTGTCTGGGCCTTCGTTTCATCTGAAAAATGGCAGTGATGATACCTGTGTCCTCGCTGGAATAGTGACGAGGATTAGGGAGATTAGAAAAACACACGGGGCTCTTTGATCCCTTCAAAGTGGGCAGTGGAGGATGGGGAGATGCAGAAAGCCATCCTTGGCTGGTGGAACTGGCTGCCAGTTGCAGGGTATGATGGGAAGCGTAACAAAGTCATCATCAGCACTGAGATCCCTGTCCTCCAGCTGTGAGTCTCTCTGAAGTCTCCCTGCCCCACACAACCTGCAGAAAGCTAGGTCAAAATACAGGCATGGCATCCAGTGTCAACAGCAGACTCTAGCCTTGCCATGGGCTAGCTGGTATCCCTCGCTGACTTAGGAAAACACAGTCCCAAGTGACTGAGGCTTGAGTCCAGGGAAATGTGACAGGAGGAGATTTGGGGTGTAAAGATGGGGAGAATTCCTCAAGGTCAGGATGGTTGAGGTTAGGGACATAGTAGATAGGGCATGGCAGATAGGTGAACTAGAGCCCTGGAGACCTTAGGCTGAACACTGGGCTAAAACACATGATGTGTGCCTAATGTTTGCTTCTGAATTGTAGTAAGAGAGAGTCTCAGGCAATGGCTGGCCAAGTACATCATCTTTCACTGACCTTGGTACCTATGAAAGCAGCCATCTTTACCTGCATGTCTATCATTCCAAGGACAAACATGGCACTGCTTCTGGCCATGGCTGGGTATGCCAGCTTCAGGGTCTCATTTCAGTGCAGATGGGTAGTGGATGCTATTCCAGGCTAGTAAGAGGAAGTAGGAAGAACAGCATAGGATTTGAAGTCCTGGGGCTTGAAGTCAAGTCCCAACTTTGTCACTTTATTTTTTAAAGCCATCTCTGTCACTGTGATCTGGGACCTGGACTAGTTAAGCTTTGGGGAATCCCAGTATCACCATCTGGATACTGAGATAATGCATCCCTGTTATAGTCCCTGCCAGAGTATCTTGAGAGATATGGCAAGGAACAGAGTGTAGGAAGGGGCTACACAGAGGTGAGACGGTACAGACTGAGTTATGCTGCAGTAACAACACAGCCCCAATACTCAGTGGATTAAAGTGGTGCTTCTTCCTCACACTACCTGTCTACAGGCCAGACTGTGCTGGGGGAGGGTGGGCAGCATTCCACTAATCGTAACCATATAGCAGCACAAGAACATGGGCAGCCGTCAGCTACCAGGTCAGAGGAGAAAAACAACATGGAGTGTGTACTGACTTGTATTTCAGGTATGCAAGGATGTGCCATGCTCTCATGTAAGGGTAGATAAGATATGATTCCTGCCCATAAGTAACTTAATAGAGTTTATCTCAGACTCCTAGCCAGAGGTCTCAGAAGCATCTTTAGAAGAGTTTCCCTTCCTGCTGTGGACCCCACCCTACCCCATCTGCTGGACGCCATGCCACTCCACTCTACCACATTCATGCCTTTGCTCCAGAGTCAGAGCACCAGTTGCTGCCTCAGCCACTGCCATGCTGGCTCTGTGGTAACCAAGAACTCATGCCCTCTTTCTGGCCTTCATCTAGATTGAGAGGAGAGGAGCCCAGGTGGCATGGTTCAGGATGCCCCCCTCCAACCCCTGTGCCCTGACTACAGTTAATCCTAATAGCATCATGCTTGAACGCAAGTGGGAAGAGCAGCTCTCTGCTCACCCAGGGGACCTTCTTGTGCCAGACTTCTGCCGACCCCCTCAGTGGTCCAAGCTCAGGTCTATCTGACTACTTCAGGGAAGAAAGGAACTAACTCAAGGCTGCTTCTGCTTCTTCCTCCCTCCTTAGAGACACTTCCCTGTCTTCCTTCCTCCTTACCACATCGATGCCCATCTTAAGAGATTCCTGGCCTGGTCTGTGATCCATCCAGGCCTTAACTTCTTCCTTCTTGAGTCGTGATGTTTCCTTCTTGGATACTTCATCTGGGACTCTGAAACGTAAACAAAGAGGACTGATGTAATACTGTAGCCACAACAGCACATACAATAGATCAGTTTGCTGGGCTCTGTTCCCAAGGTACAACGTATACTAATTTGTTACACGTTCACAATAAGCCTGTCTATAAAGTAGATGTTATTAATATATCCATTTGAGGTCTACTAAGTGCCGCCAGGCCACAGCTAGGACACGGCAGAGCTGAGCTTCAACCAGGTCGTCCTACAGAGCACAAGCCTAGCTGTTACCACTGTGCAGTGACGTCTCCGGGGTAGGGAGAAACTGCTGAAGTTACAGATTTGTTCTTATTTTACGGCTGGCAGGAAGAGCCTTCCCAGCGTATTAGGAGGCCGTGCCTGCCCTCTGCTGGTCATTCGTGAGCATTGCTACTCAGGGCACAGGGAGCTGAACCCCTCTAGGCAAAGACAATTCTGAGAAAGTGACAGGCACGCAGGCATGTGATGGCATATTAACTATTTCTCTCCCCCTGGTTTGGTGTGGCTTGCATTCAGTTGTTTTTCCCCTCACCCCCTTCTGGTGACATGAGTGACAGAAAGCGTGCAGGCAGCTCCTTCACCTCCGGGACCAAGCAGAGGAAAACCACAGTTACGCAACTATCTAATAGCAAGTCTATGTGTTTATTGTCACGGAATTTGCTATGCAGCGCTAGATTCCCAAGAACTATCATCTCAAACAGATGCAAAGTCACATTCTGGTCGTCCATAACGAAGTTAGGATGAAAATGTTTTCTAAATGAATCAGGGTATGTTCTTTCACTGTTGGACACTGCGTGCAAGAAGATACTTCAAATTCAGCCGTTTTGAATTCTCTATAAATGCGATGCCATTTTCTTTTTTGCTTTGATGTAGGAAGATGAAGGTGGCCATCTCTGACTTAGTTCTAACACAGCTTGGCCAAAGGAGTAGCACTTCGGGAGCCTGGGGTGCTCGGATTTTGAGTGCTGAACATGAGGATCCCTCAACATGTTGGCTATTCCCTCTTCCTGTGGAGTGGGACAGGAAGGGAGAAGGGAACACAGCTCCAGATCCAATCCTGGAAGCTGTCCCCACAGGGTTCCCCAGCCAAAGCCTCACGTAGCCAGTAGATGATCTGGGGAGATTTGGGCCCTGGAGTTTGGTGGGGTTTCCACTCCTGGACAGAATCACTTGCCTTTGTAGACCTTAATGTGCTGTTTAGAATCCTCTCCCTGAAGTAGAGGAAGTTGTGTACATACAGGACATAAATCATACCAACAGCAGATCGTTCGCCACAAGAGCGTGTGTGCAATGTTTCATACCCTGCCAGCACGTTCTACTTACACAAATGTGGAAATTGTAAGAACCGCTGATGTGAGGACTTAGAAATGCAGACCCACTTCCAGGACCGCTTGCTGATCCATCCCTGTGTGTCCAGCTGTCCGGCACATCTACGTGTTTATTGTCATGGAAATTGCTACGCAGTGCTAGATACACAAGAACCATCATCTCAAACAGATGCAGAAGCACATTTTGGGTCATGTAAAACTCACGTGAGGCGGAAATGCTTTCTAAATTAATCAGGCTATGTCCACATCCAGAACTAGTGTAACTTTCTCATCCATGCTCCCTGTTCCGATGTGTGACTGAACATGGTGGGTTCAGTCCCTGGTGAGAACAAAGCTGAGGAACACAAGGAAAAGATAAAAAAAAAAAAAAAAAGAGCAGAGAGTTCCCTGCCTGCACAGGCAGGGAAAGCCCCTGAGCTGATTCACAAAGCATGTCTCTCTAGAGGGAACCGTGGCTTTTTAAACTGGGGAAATATATATTAAATGAATTATACTGATTCATGTAGGAAAGGCCCATCATCATGTAGAGGTGGCACACTCCGGAGCATGCTCAGTTTGTGTTCCTATATCATGTGTTCTCTCGGCAGAGAGAAACTCCTCCCAGCAGATTAGACAGTGTTAGAAGTTTAATCTAGGTCACCTAAAACAGTGAATAGAGAGACACTGAAAAATGTGTCTGGTTCCTTGTAAGTTTCTCTGGAAAGGCTTATCCAAAATAATGACAATTTAAAAAAAGCAATAATGAAAGAGTGTTAACAGTCATTTAAAAGGGGGAAGAAGCTACTACACCCTCCCCCCAACACACACCAGTTGTCTGATTCTAAACATACTTGCCTATCTGCTAGCAAATTTGATGCCTTAATATGGCGCTCTTGCTAATCCACCTCTCCACTGCTGCCCCTGCTCTGGGATTCAGGTTGGACTCTCCAGGACGTGGCGCAGCTAATTATATCCAGTTACCCCTCAGGACCCCAGACAGCAAGTGCAGAGGCGGCCGTTTGTGTCATTCCTCATAGCCTCAGAATCTCCAAGGCTACCGCACGCTTCTCTTCTGCCCCCAGACCTAGGTATTCACCAGCAACTCTTACATCTGTCCTCTCTTTACCCTACCCATCGTCGCCACCACATCACCGTGCAGTGAACAAGGACCAGTGAGACATGAGTTCAAATCCCAGCTCCGTTATGCATAAGTATTCATTAATCAATAGTAACAATTAATAAATAAGTAATTGTCAATCACAGGGGTGAATCACGTGCTTATCATTTCACAGGCTCTGGACAAGCCATTATTCATATTAAACAAGTCCAAAGGGCTTTACTTTCATAGAGCTACAAAACAACAGAAAATTAGTGTCTCCTTCTGGTGATCAATTTCACTCTTCTCTCTGGTGTATCTTGCAAACATACACACACACACACACACACACACACACACACACACATCACATGTCATTTTCCACTCAAGACTCTCAATGGCTATCCATGTCCAAATCCATGACATAGATACTCTTTTTTTTCTGCCTGTTGTATAGCTACTTCCTCTGACTTGAGACATTCCCTTCATCAAGATTTCTACTGCTGCAATGAAACATCACGACCAAAAGCAAGTTGAGGAGGAAAAGGTTTATTCAGCTTACAATTCCACATTGCTGTTCATCATTGAAGGAAGTCAGGACAGGAACTCAAACAGGGCAGGATCCAGGGGGGAGGAGTTATTGCAGAAGCAATGGAGGATGCTGCTTACTGGCTTGCTTCCCATGGCTTGCTCAGCCTACTTTCTTACAGAATTCAGGACCACCAGCCCAGGGATGGCACCACCTACCACGGACTGGGCCCTCCACCACCAATTACTAATTGAGAAAATGCCTTACAGCTGGATCTTATGGAGGTGTTTCCTCAACTGAGGCTCCTTCCTCTCTGATGACTCCAGCTTATGTCAACTTGACACACAAAACCAGCCAGTACACCCTTCTAGAGTGAGATGGTCTGCTCATAAAATCTAGGATGCTGAGGAAACTCAAAAGGTCCAGGAAGTTCAGAAAGTCAAAAGATTCACAAGGCCCTTCCCAATGTCAAGGTTATATGAGCAATCATTGCTAGAGAGAAGATAATCTCCAGCCTGCCAAGATTTCGCAAGTTGTGCAGGGACTTTCAGGGACACAGCTTTCATGAATGGCCACCAAGGCTCAGGTGGGCTTTTCAATGATGTAGCCACCTTTGAGTTGCCTATGCTCATGTAAATGTAAGTGTCCCCAATAAACTGATTGGTTCAGGTGGCTTGAATTGTTTTATGGGTCTTCATCAGAACCCTATCTGGAGTGAACAAATGCTTTTTCACATCTCTCCAGGAAAAGTCACACAACAGTGACTTCCAAGTCATTTTCAATGAATAAAATCCACACCTGCTTTTATAGACTAATTTCCTTCCATTCCTTACACAGATCCTCTTCATGTTCAAGAACTACTTGATTATGCTGCAACATAATGGATACTTTTACTTTTTCCCCTTTATTATTTTATGTTAATTTTTCTTATTGCTGTACCAAAATGCCCAACAGACCATCACGGGAGGAAAGGCTTGGTGGAAGAAATAAAATGATGAGATGTGTGGATACATAACCTAAGCATTCAGGAAGCTGAGAGCCAGGGCTGGAATAGAAGCCAGCCCGTAACCCTTAGATTTAGAGCCCCCCCCCCCCCCCCGTAAAGACTCACAGCCTCTGGTTGAGCTTCTACTCTAAAGGGTGCCACAAGTCCCCAGCATAGTGCCACCATCTGGGGACCAAGTGGGGACCAAGTGTTCATACACATGAGCCTGTGGGGGAAATAACATCCAAACTATGACAATTACTGATTGCAACATCCTTTCTGCTGTGGAGAGATCCTTGGGTGAGAGTTTTGGTGTGGAGCAGGCATGGCTTCACACTGCAGAGGCACATAGTCCTTTTCTCCATGCCACAGATCTTCTTGTGGATACAGATGACCCAGACACAGGCCATCAAAACATTTGCCTTGTATTCTGTATTATGAAGTGATATGGTGTCAGCTAAAATATTCCAAAGTGATGAACTCAAGAGTTCCTACTGGAGGAAATCATTCACAGAGGTAGGAGCAAGAAACCCAACAGCAGATGGTAAAACCTCCTACCTCCCCAAACTAGCAATACCCTTGGGGCTCACCTAGGCAGATAAATGTACATACAAGCTAATATAGCAGGACAGAATCAATATGACATTTATCTAGTTTTATCTGTAAAAAAATCTGAAACTCACATGAGAATACATTTTCATGTTTCTTGGCCAAAGGGAAATGGAATAACTTTGTTCTAGACAGGACCTATCAATATAAGTACACTAGTGACTTTAGATCAGGCATCAGAAACTGATCCTAGTTGTTGGCTTGGCTAATAGGCTGAAGTCACTGATAGATAGTGGATGAGAGAAACTCCTTAGCATGATAGACCAAGAAGTTAGGGGACCTTGAGAGATGGGGATCCTGGTATGGATTGTGAATGCTTAACCAGCACCTGTTTTTCAAGTTTCTAGAGAGTACCCAGAAAGGCTTTCACTGTGGCCTTTGGAAATACCATTGGAGGGAAGACCTCTAACCTCTGAACAGTGTTCCAGAACTATGTAAAAGTACGGCCTTTGAAGTGGCTGTTGAGGCAGTAAGGAACAAGAGAGCCAAGGACGGTACCAGAAGTTAGGTCCCACTGAGACAGAATTCAGCAGTAATTCCTCAGGAATGTAATATGCCTCTTACTCCGTGTTTCCAATGTGAATTCAAGGTCATAGTAGGAACCAAAAGGAGAAGCACTTACTCAGCAGAGAGTATGTTGACTTGGTGATAGGAATTACTTAGTAAGGATCTTTGTGTGAAACCCACTGATCCTAGAATTCTGGGGGTAGATGAGTGATCCACTAGGATCCTATTTGCTTTGTATAACTAAAATTAACTTTCAGGGGTGTCTTACTTAGGGTTTCTATGGCTGCAATGAAACGCCATGACCAAAACACAAATTGCACAAATTGGGGAGGAAAGGGTTTATTTGACTTATACTTCCACATTGCAGTTCATCATCAAAGGAAGTCAGGGCAAGAACTCAAGCAGGGCAGGAACTGGAGGCAGGAGCTAATGCAGAGGCCATGGAGGGGTGCTGATTACTGGCTTGCTCCCTATGGCTTGCTCAGCCTTCTTTCTTTCAGAACCCAGGGCTACCAGCCCAGGAGTGGCCCCACACACAATGGGCTGGGCCCTCCCCCCATTAATCACTAACTAAGAAAATGCCTTACAGCTGGATCTTATAGAGAAATTTTCTTAATTGAAGTTACCTCCTTTCAGATATTTCTAACTTGTGTCAAGTTGACAGAAGACTAGCCAGTACACAGGGTGGAGATTGATGATTTGACAATAATTTTATAGTATAGATGCATGCCTAGAAAGCAAGAATATTAAAATACCTGCTTCCCTCTCAACCTGTTTCCCATGGAAACATCAGTGGCCTCGTGGACTGAAGGAGTATAAACTTTCACCCAGGAAGTTAATTATGCATCAGAAAGGCATCTGCCCATATTGGACCCGGATAATACTTCAGGAAAGCCAACATGTTGAAGTTATTGTCAGGGATAGGAGTGACAGCTAAGATAATGGCGAATAGAAAAGCTTAATTTAACTGGCATAAGAACTACCTGGGCTCATTTTTCTAAATTTTATAATTCTTTAATTTCATTGATAAAAGAATTTACATTTATAAACACAGAGGGGATAGCATATCCCAGTGACTCACAGCTTACCTATTTGGTGTAGAGTAACGATGCTACTTTCAAGTAGAAAGGATTTGGATCTTGAAAGAGTTTGTTCTCTGTTTGATTCTCCAAAGGTTAAAGAATTATGAGTTACATCTAAAGAACTCAGACGACAGTCTTGGAGGTCTCTTCAGTACTAACAAAAAGGAAACCAAAGGCACTTTGCCACGGATGACCCTCCCATGAGCTAAGTGCTGAGTAACGTAGTCTGTTTGGCACATTGCTCTTATATACAAACTAATATAGAAAAGTTCATACTGTAGAAATTTGGTGGCAAAGCAAAAAATCTCAGACTCAAGCATTTTTAATCAACTAAATTAAAACTCTTAGGTTCTGGTGTCTCCTATAACCTGAAAATTAATAGCATGCTTTATGTGATATGATGTTGTTTTAATTAAGGTTTAATTGCTGTGATGAAACACTGTGACCAAAGCAATTTGGAGAGGAAAGATGCTCCCTCACCACTGTTCATCATCTAAGGAAGCCAGGACAATTTAATAAACTACTTAATAAGTTAGTTATAATTTATAACCTGTGAGTGTGTGTCTAATCCATATTACTGAGGCAGAGAAGGACAGTAGAACCATGTGCTGTCCCAGAAGGAGTTGAATGTGTCTGAGACAGAACCGTGCAAGAACTCAAGAGCACAAGGTGCCTTGTACTCCAAGCTTTCCAAAGGAACTGAAGATTACTTAGCAGGGTCTTCAAGGTAACTGAATTCTGGGGGAAACTACCATTATGATAATGACTCTGGGCTAATGAATTCTTATATATTGAACTGGGGCTTACAGGGTGGTAGTTGGCCCCAAATCTCAAATATAACCAGGTGAGTATATTCTGGTTATTTCACAATCCTTTAGGTGTATAGTTAAAATTAGTATTTTGATAGGAGGATCTTGTCACCCATAGAATATGATATTTCATGGTAGGAAGACCCCAAAGATGATGTTTGGAAAACCCTACCACAATATGCCCACCTTATTTAAAACAAACAAGCAAGCAAACAAACAAAACAAGAAAATGAATATAATTTAGCATCTGTAAGAGCAGGAAGATTTTCATACTGATTGATCATACTTGAAAGGTTCAGGTATATTGAATTTCCAAAATGAGGACAATAGTAGTATGTATCTCATAGAGCTACTATGATAATTAAATAGGTCAGTATGTATAAAGAAATATTAGTCACTTAACAAACATTAGCCTCTATTACTCAAGCATTAATATCTATAACCTGCATTTAACAGTGCATGGGGTTAAGTTATAACAGCTAGATAATAGAAATAAGTAAGCATTCTAGAGCTTAGATAAGAGAATAAAAATAAATTTCTTCAACTATCAGGCTTTCCATGTTAAAATTCCATTGAGAGGTCAGTGGTCTGGGGCATGTCAACCTTTGTTTTCCAGGCAAGGCAAATGGACATACCCCTTTCACCTTGTACCAAAGACAGACGTCTAGATTTTTGATATGATGAACATTATGTCTGTGCTGGACTGCCCAGAATCACTTTTGAGCTGACTTGAAGAGCACTTATTTGGTGAAAAGACTGTAGCTTTGCTTAAAACTCGAAGGGCCTGTGTGGTCTTCTGCTGGGACTTGCTGTAGGGCCACCTCTCTCAGAAACTCAAACTACCATACCCCTTTGTGTTAGAAAGCTGAGAGGTTCCACCTGACCTCCAGCTGGTCCATCTCTCCCTAGGGGAATGTGCAATAGCGGATTCTTACACTCTGTATCAGCATTATATGGGTTCTGGGAATCTCAACTTAGGTTTTCAGGTTTGCACAGAGCATTTTTACCCACTCACTGAGCCATCTCCCCAGCCCGTTAGTCACCCTTTGAAACACTTTTATTTTTTTGAGTTTATAATATATCATTATACCCTTTCCTTCCTCATGTTTTATCATTGCTGTAACAAAATACCCCCCCCAATAACTTAAATAAAGGAAAGATTTATTTAGGCACATGGTTTAGAAGGCTTCAGTCCATCTTGGCAGGGAGGGTATGAGCAGAGTGGCTCACACAGAGACATTCAAGAAGAAGAGAGAGAGGATGTGAGTACTGGAAGACTTTTCCATCTTCCCTTTATTCCATCTGGGCCTCTAGCCTATAGCATAATAAAGCCAATATTCAATTTGAGTCTTCTGTCCTTAGTCAACGGTCTCTGTGAGCTCCCTCAGTCATACCCAGAGAGGTGCTTTACTAACATTGTAGGGTTCTCATCCCATCAAGTTGACAATGAAGATTTATTACCATAGTCAAATAGCAGGCATGGAGGCTATGCATGTCAACCCTGAAGGTGTCAATCCCACACCTTTCCAGGTTGATCACACTGAACCGTTCTATGGTGGAAAGGCTAGTGATTTGTCTTCCCTGGGATATATGCTTCCCAGAATTTACATTTGCTTCTCTTGGTAGCTTCCAAACCTCTGGCTTCTGCAATTGATTATCACAAATAGACACATGAGTCATGAGTCATGAGTCATGATATCCCATAGTATAGTGCTTTTGGCTAAAAGGAATTCATTTCACCGTGGGAAAAAAAATGGTAGCTGTTCAAGAGGCTCTCTACTGGTTGTGCTTGAGAATACTCTCCATCCAGTTTTAGAAAAATATATCACACACACACACACACACACACACACACACACACACACACATCCTGATAAGCCCACATAAGGCAAACATTAAAGTAAGTGTTAGTGGAGGTGTGTGTCATTTTCAAGCAGTATCTTTGGAACCAGTGAACAGTTTTCATGTTGTACTTCTCTTGTCTTGTGACCAGCAGTGTCTTGGCAGAGGCAAATCTGTCTCCCTGCGTCCTTGAGTGAAGTCACCATGAAGCAGAATTGTAATGGTCACACGTAGGGTGAGTTGTAAAGAAACCTCTGTTGCTTGTCACTGCAGCATTACTGTGCTGACTGACGCTTTTTCTTAGCAACTTACCCACAAGCAAGAGGCATCATGCTCCAATCAGTATGATGGTCTGTGTAATATTCAGTTACAGCCTGAAAGGTGTGATGCTCGTTATGAGAATGTTCTCACAGACAACCATCAGTAAGCACACTGTGCTTTTGCTCCCATAGCACAAACCCAGAGGTAAAGAATAGATATGAAGGGGACAGCTAAACTGTGAAATTGGCTTCCCACCTCTACAAATAATCTCAGAGGGTTTTAATGAACATGGGAAGAGTACCTCTCGGAGGAGAATCAACAGTAGCAGCATTGTATTGCAAGCTGACTGTGCACCTGAACATTATGTCTTCACACTCACTCAAGTAGGCAAAAGAACTATAATTGGTGATATGCTAGCTACCAAATATATAGGTTCATGCTATACAGAGGAAATAGACGGCGTAGGGGATTTTGTTCCCGATTTCCCCCTTCCTGTCTCTTCTGAGGCTTCAATTTTCCAAGTTTCAGTTCCGCTGCCCAGAAGACTCTAATGTTCTTACTTAAACCTCATGCACTGCACCACAACTAGCTCCATTTGGCAGCCAAGAAAGTGAAAGCCTAATTCCATATCTCTTTCTTCTCCTCCTCACAGACTATCTCCCACCAGACTGCTTCTGCTGCTGGCTCAGTGTCTTCAGGCAGACGCCCCTTTCATATTGTTGTGTGTAGATGCAGTGGTTGCTTTCTGTGGAAGAATTATCCAGTGGTCTTACTCTATCCCTACTAGAATCAAGGTGAAATTTTGACAGGGCTAAATAGCTTGAGAAAACTTGATGTAAGTATTGTGATTAAAAAGTATAACTGACAAAAAAAAAAAAACTTGTCAGAATCATGAATCATTTGGGAAATTGGCTTCTGAGCATGCTCGGGAGACGATATCTTGATTGTATTAATCAACATGGGAAGAGCTGTCCACTGTGGGTAGCACCATTCCCTGGATGGGACCTTGGAGTGTGTACGTGGAGACTGGGAACTGAGCGGCAGTATGCGCTCCTTGTTTTCTGCTTCTTGACTCTGGTTGCAATGTAGCCAGCTGTCTCGTGCTCCTGGAGCTATGACTCCGTCTCTGTGATGGACTGCACCCTGGAGCTGTGAACCCATGTAAGCTTTTCCTTACCCAGTTGTTTCGTCAGGGTGTTTTATTAGCAGAAAAAGAAATTGAGCCGGGTGGCGGTGGCGGCTGTGCACATCCTTTAATCCCAGCACTCGGGAGGTAGAGGCAGGCTACAGGATCTCTGTGAGTTCAAGGCCAGCCTGGTCTACAGAGCAAGATCTAGGACAGTCACCAAAACTATACAGAGAAACCCTGTCTAGAAAAAAACAAAACAAAACAAAAACAAAAAGAAACTGAGACCAGCTTGGTAGAGCATAGCACCAATCTCAGTACTTGGGAGTTTGAGGAAGAGGAATTGCCATGAATTCAAGGCCAGTTGGGGCTGCATATTGAGTGGCAGGTCATCCAGACTTACCTAGCAAGATTCTGTCTCAAAACAAAACAGAACAGAACACCTCTCCCCACCTGCCCCTACCTGTAGCAGGAATATTAAAAATTCTTATTAATAAAATCAAACCTGGAGCCAGGTATTGGGGTGAATGCTGGAAGATCAGGGAAGCAGAACAAGCCACAGCCACCCCCTCACCTTGCCAATTCCTCAGGGGATACTGTTTCCTCAGACTGGAAGCCTCTGAGTCCTCATCCAGAATGAATCTCAGCTGAACTGTGCTGCTCCAAAGCCTAACAGCTTAACCAGCCAAATGTTTCTAGTTTCTGATCTTCAGGCCTTATGTATCTTTCTGCTTTCTGCCATCACTCCCCGGGATTAAAAGGCTCACTTTCTGGGATTAAAGGCATGTGCCACCACCAAAGGGCTGTTTTCCATACGTCTTCTATGCTGGGTATGTTTCCAGTTCTACATACAGGGTCTCTGAGAAATGTCATTTTGCAGGATTGGTGGGTGTGGTGGTATTGTGTTCCCTGAAATATTGTGCATGCTAATAAACTTATCTGGGGTCAGAGAACAGGACGGCCACAATATTAAACATAGAGGATAGGCAGTGGTAGCACACACCTTTAATCCTAGCAATCAGAGGCAGAAATACCTCTGGATCTCTGTGAGTTCAAGGCCACATTGGAAACAGCCAGCCAAGGTGACAACACGCCTTTAATCCCAGAAAGTGAGCTTTTAATCTTAAATGTTGTTCGGGAATTGTGAAGGTTGAATAGATTAGCATAATAGTGGGAAATCAGAAGCATGTGCACTGTGGGAAGCCAAGGGCAAAGCTTGGTTCCACATTGGTCTTCTTCATTCAGATAGCAGGAACATGGAACCTATAGACTCAATTTCCCAACAAGCTGCTCTGTGTTCTTTCCCAAATAGAATTTTATACATTTGGGTTGTGAGTATAGATTAATTGTCTAATGTGTGGATATCATTGAGATATGAATTTATTGAGCTCTTTTAATTTTAAAATGTCATTCTATTCTCTGTGTATATGTCTGCCCAGACAATGCTTTTGTGTTTGTTTATCTATTTCTTTGATTGAGACAAGATATTGTTATGTAGCAGAAGTTAGTCTCTGATTCCTAATCTTCCTACCTATGTCTCCTGAATGCTGGGACAATATGAGTTGGAATTCATTCTCTATCTTGATCTCTTGTCCTTAAGGTATGCACATAACTGTTTCTAGATCATTAATATTGGGGGAGATGGGTTTTCAAGTAGAATGGTTGCTCTATAATTCAGAACAATGACCCATTGGAATCTGAGGCCTGCTCCCCTGTCAACTGTGTTAGTGAGGCTCGTCAGCACCAAAGTTAAAATGTTCAGCAAGATCCAAGGGGCTAATTACACAATGTGTTCTGTCCAATCAATGGCCTCAGGCACGTTCTACAAATAGAGAATAATGAAATAAAACCACTGTCAGACATGCTTTGCCAAAGGCTGAAATATAACAAGTTTTTTTTTTTCACTGGAGGGAAAACTCAGCAGGGAGAGGCCATCTTTTTTTATGAAACTTTCCACTGGGAGGCATGGGTTTGATTCTCCCTGGAGAAACCCAAGTGGGGGCCGTTCGCCACTTCTTGGAAAAGAGAGCACACACCTGTCTTGAGATCAGCTCATGACAGTTTTGCAGATTTTAAACCACAAAGACAGGGGAAGGTTGATGTCATTCAAAGTAGCTTTGGCTGGGGTCCATGGGTAGTGTGTGAGACTACAGCACCCCTGTGGTATGCTGACCATCCTGTTACCATGGTGAGAGCTTTGGCTATATGTTTGAATGTCTATCCTTTCTATGCCTATTTTCTGGGCTTGCATTTCCAAGCTTTCCCTTCCCCTAATGTTCTTCAAAGTTTTAGCATTCTTTCAGTAAGAAGCCTGTCTGGTACTTCCCATGGAATTGCACCTTTCCATCTTGATGCTCGTCTAACCAAGGGTTGTAGTTACTTTTCCACTGCTATGAAGAGACATCATGACCAAGGCAACTTAAAGAGGGAATGTGGTGGTATTGTGTTCCCCAATATATCATGCACCCTAATAAATTTATCTGGGGTCAGAGAACAGAACAGTCACTAGACAGACTTAGAGGCCAGAAAATGGAGGCACACACACCTTTAATCCTAGCATTCCAGAAGCAGAGATCCTCCTGGATCTCTGTGAGTTCAAGGCCACACTGGAAACAGCGAGGCGTGGTATCAAGAGCCTTTAATCCCAGGAAGTGATGGCAGAAAGATATTTAAGGTGTGAGGACCAAGAACTAGAGCTGGTTAAGCTTTTAGGCTTTTGAACAACAGTTCAGCTGAGACCCATTCAGATGAGGACTCAGAGGCTTCCAGTCTGAGGAAATAGGATCAGCTGAGGAATTGGCAAGGTGAGGTTAGCTGTGGCTTGTTCTGCTTCTCTGATCTTTCAGCGTTCACCCCAATACCTGGCTCCAGGTTTGTTTTTTTTTTAAAAAGACCTGTTAAGATTCATGCTACAAGGGAGGACTTTACGGGGCATGCAGTTTCAGAAGGTGTCCATGACTATCACGGAAGGGAGCATGGCAGCAGGCAAGTAGCCATGGGGCTACAGCAGTGGCTGAGAGATTAGATCTTTATCAGCAGGTAGGAGGCAGAAAAAGAGATGAGGGAACTAACTGGTAATGACATAGGTTGCTGGGGGGATGTCTTTCTGTATGCTGTGAATATGTGTTGTTCCCATTGGTTAATAAAAAAGCTACTTTGGCCTATGGCAAGGTAGCTTTAGAGGCAGGCAGAAAATACAAGAGAGAGACAGGAAGAAGAAAGGCAGAGGCAGAGGAGACACTGTCCCACTGTCCAGAGAGCAGCATGTAATGGCACACAGGTAAAGCCATGGGACATGTGGCAATACATAGATTAATAGAAATGGGCTGAGTTAATTATAAGAGCTAGGTAGCAAGAAAATTGAGCCATAGGCCATGGCCATACAGTTTGTAATTAATATAAGCCACAATGGGATTATTTTATAAAAGGCTGTGGGACTACAGGTGAGAGATTTGTCCTGACCACAGACCAGGTGGGACACAGGAAATTTTCCCACTATAATAGGTTTTTGAAACCTCAAAACCCACCCCCTGTGACATAGCTCTTTTGACAAGGCCACACCTTCTAATCCTTCCCAAACAGTTCTACTAGCTGGGGACTAAGTTTTCAAATACATGAGGGCCTGACTTGAAAATCACCTTTTTTTTTTTTTTTTTCCCTCCTTGGCTTCTTCCCTTCCTTTGATGTATTTGTTGGCTTTTGGTGCCCATTCTTCCAAGTGTAAAAGATCTGTGACTCTAAACACCATCCACAGACTCCCTTGCCAGACAACTTTGGATTGGCTCCTGCTACTGGGAGGACTGAGCATCCGTTAGAAAAAAACTAGATGTTCAGATGAAGGATGCTTGTTTGCTCCTAGGTACTGATGATATCTCCCTGGTAGATGGTAATGGACATGCTCTGATGTCCCTCATCAGGTGGAGCATGGAGGATCTATCCTTTTCCCAACCTCAGATTTCAATGTCCCCTCAGTGGTCATAACACTAGTCACACAGCCCTCAACCCCTAAGCAAACCACTAATGTCATGCAGAACTTCCCATCAGAATGTCCCCATGCTGTGGAGCCCTTCGTCTGTGCTTCCAGGATGGTTTCAAGTAACTCACTGGTTGTTCCAAAAAACTCAATGGCAACCTAGTACCTTGGTGCCAGAGATGAGCGCCTGCCTCTGGGCAAAACCACCTTCTTCTCTTCATTTCTCTACCCGTGGGGAAGATCTCCTTTCACCAGGCAGACTGATTTGTTTGCCTTCCTGCCTTTCCTTTCTTTAACTATTTAGGGTTGATGTAACTATTTCCCTGAAATAAATCTTCTGTGCTAGAAATATTTAGGTTGGTATCTATTTTCTCGATTTCCTGAACAATGATGGTCCTTTCTTCAATGCTGGTTCTGAATGCCTTCTCCAAGTAAAGTCTTATCTCCCATCCAGATGTAATTTTTCAACTATTTGTAATTACTTAACAAATTTAAACTCATTTCCCATGAAGTCACTTAGTTTAGCCCACCTAACTTCGGTTAGATTTCAAGTATATTGGTAACAATTGCAGAATCTTAACCTCAGATCCACTGGGTCAGCACCATAAGATTCTAGGCAAATGGATGATTTGAGTAAATAATCCAAATGGTTGGCCTGTGGGCAAAGAGGGTTTGAAGTTTCCAATACTTCTACTGCTTGTGATGATGCGGAACAGAAATGACTAAACCTGTTTGAAAAAAAAAAAAAAAAAAAAAAAACTTTGTGAATGAACATTTGTTAAAATAACACGAAAACATTTGCATACTCCATTTCCTACCGTGTTAAATGGTGCTTTCTAATTTACTGAAATGTATTCACACATATTATGCCATTGAAAACTCACACTAACAATCCAAAAGCTTTCTGAGTACCAAAAGGCAGAGCGTCAGGCTCCCAGTCTTGACCCTTAAGCTCCCAAATCCTGTATTCTTCCTTCTCTCTCACCTGAGATGAGGCTCTGGCCAGCCAAGCATTGTGGCTCTCGGTCTTTTCTCAGTCTTAACACACAGTGTGAGAAATGCAGACTTTTGCAAATCTCTTGTAAAGGTATGAAATAACAGATTATCCGTGTGATTCCCTTTTCATATGAAATTGAGGGAGAAATGGCTGTTCTATCCCTTTGGCTTGGAGGATGTGGACAGTCATGTTCTCAATTTCACAGTTCATTGCATGTACATTTATTAGATTAGCACTGGCTTAGAAACGCACTGTGGAACCTCCCAATAACTTGGCAGTCACTTTTTGATTGCTTTTCGGAATTGTACTGTCTTGTTCTCCTGAGATTCTGACCAACGTTTAGTGGCTTAAAACTGAAATGCTGCAGACACAAATTGAATGCAACCCAGGCAAGGCTAGAGTTATTACATTTCTCCATCTGATTTCTACTTGGCTTTTCCCATGTGGCAGGAATTGCTGTTACAGAAGCAGACACCCCACCCCACCCCCACACTCAAGCTGGGAGACCAATAGCAACATATGCACCATAATTTAGAGCGAGATCCATTCCCTCACTATTCAGTATTTGTCTCCAAACATCTACATATAGAGCCCCAGTTAGCCCATCTTATACTTGGGAAAAAGTCATTGTTCTGTGGCTATCTATATGTGGTATTATTTGAAGGCTACTGGTAAGGTTCAGGCATAAATGCAGTTCCCTGAGCCATGTTGCTATTGATTTGCTGAATTCTGCCAGGAGGAAGTCATTTCTTCCTGTCTAGTTTTAAAAATCACATGTTCATACAAAGTTTAACACATTAAGTCTATTTATTTGGTCTTATCCATACACACCCTTAGATTGTTTTTGACTCTAAAAACTTGGGTTGTCTTAGTCACCACCTGTCCTGCCTCCCTAAATATGGGCAAAGTACTTATATAGTGAGCCCTCAATCAAAGATAGTTATTACTGTTATTGTTGTCGTTACTAGATTTTTCTAGCTCCATGAATGAACAGTAGTCAATACTCACTGAACAATGCTGTCCTTGGGAATTACTTCATACATTTAATTTGTCACTTAATTATTGAAGTCACCTTCGAAGTAGGCACTCTGTTCTGCCTTGTTTCAAGGGTATGGAGACAGAGAGACAACTGCAGTTTCCCAATACCAAAGAGCTAGACAGTGGTGTACTAATAATATTCAGTGGTCAGCATCCTCACTAGCAGAGGAGTTGAGGGAAGGTCAGGAAGAGGAGCCTAACAAAGCAAGCCATCTACCTTAATAAAGGCAACAGATAGACAGGAGCGACCTCAAAAACATGCAATAGCTATGAAATTCGTCAGACAGAAGAAGAGGTTAAAGGCTTGTGCTATCAAACGATAGCATGGACTCCCCTTGTCCCAAGATCTTCCAGAGAGGGGCACATAGTATCTGGAAGGTTTTGAATGAAGCATGCCTAGAAATGGAAGACATATTACTAATATTGTTCTAATATTTTGGGGTTACATTACATTTATTTGAGACAACACCCACATGTGCTTAGGTTTGCCTGTAGATAACACCTACCCTTGATGTGAACATGCTTCCTTTACTCTTCACATTGGAAATTAAGTGAATGAAGGAGACATCATCTCAGAGCTGTACTACTTTGGAGAACATGGGTCTGGATGACCTTAATGGGCTATCTTAAAGAGAAAGCACCTGGAGAAGGCTTCGAAGCAGCCTTTGATGTCTGCTCTTCTCACGCTTGCTACTGATAGCTGTGGACATTATCTTGCCTATGGCTCTCCTTCAGGATTTGGGGGTATTTCTTGACAGAAAAATAAAAGGAAATGACAGTGGGATGAGTGATTGGCTGGGCCAACCAAGATCAGGTACACAAAGTCAGGACATGCTAGGAAGAAAAGTGTCACTAGTCAGCTCTCCAGATCTGCAAACTCTGAGTTGAGTGCCCAGCCTCAGGCTTAGAGCGAATCCATCCCAGTTATTGAGCTGGAGAGGCTGGCGGCAGGTCAGAAGGATGCTGAAGGACAGCAGCAGGCCCTGTTTCTGGCTCATGTCTCCCCACACATTTTCTCTTTCCTCGCCTCCCATTCTATGAGTCTGTGACACTTCCTTTCAAATGAGTAGCCACAGTATCAGTTACGTTAGTGGTGAGAAAAACTACTAACAGCTCCCACGTGATAACTAACAAGTTCCACCATAACATTCCAGAAGGCAGGCACTATACCAGAGAGAAGCATGTGAACACAGAAGCCCAGAATCTGTGGTATAAATTATAAAGCAATCCATAATAATTAGCTGTTATGCAGTATCAGACATTTGTTTCTCAAAACAGGTGGAAGGGCCTGGAGGGGGGAAGGAGTGTGTGTGTGTGTGTGTGTGTGTGTGTGTGTGTGTGGTGTGTGTGTGTGTTTGGAGAGAGAGAGAGTGAGAGAGAGAGAGCTATGAGTTCCATGGATAGAGATCGGTCTCCCCATTACAACTCCCTGGACTTCCCAGTGAGCCTCCCTTCTTTCCTTGCTGACAGGGACTCATTCTCCACCTCCTCACTGTACTTTCTCAACACCCACTTTGCTTCCTTGTCTCCTTTCTCCTCTTCCCTCCCTCCTTTCCTTCTCTCTCCTCATCCTCTCTTGGTTTTCTGCTTCTTTTCATCTCATCTTGCTTTACGATGTGATAGAAAACAGTAGGCCAAAACTCTAGTCAAGAATGAATGTCTTCCACTTCCTCCCGTAGAGTTACACTGTATCTACATGCAAAATCTTCTCATCACCCAGCATGGTTTGGGTTAGAAATGGAGATGTGCCTCTCAGCGAAGCTTTGGGACAAAACTGCTGGTGGCACTCATCAATTATCCACATGTCTTACAATGCTCTCTCTTTAAAACAAGTTAAATGAAAAGAAACAAGTATTATAAATTTGTAGCATGTGATTGCCACAGAATAACAGCCGCAAACTCAGTGGCATAGCCATTTATTTTGGTTACAGAGCTTTGGGTCAGTTTTAGTTGACTGAAGCTGAGCTGGCTGGGCTCTACCAAGAAAACTACTTCTAGTTCATGCGTCTTTTTGTTTTTTTGTTTTTTGTTTTAAAATCTCTTCATAAATAGGAGGGATTCTTGGAGCCCATTTGTCTTAGTTAGGGTTGCTATTGCTGTGGCAAAAAAACATGACCAAAGAAACTTGGGGAGGAAAAGGTTTCTTTGGCTTACACTTCCATATTACTGTTCATCAAAGGAAGTTGGTATAGAAGCTCAAACACAGTAGAGACCTGGAGGCAGGAGCTAATGCAGAGGCCATTGAGGGGTGCTGTTACTGGCTTGCTCCTCCTGGCTTGCTCCAACTATTTTCTTTTAGGACCCAGGACCACCAGCCCAGGGACGGTACCACCTACAGTAGGACAGGCCCTTTCCCATCAATTGCAAATTAAGAAAATGTCCTACAGGCTTGCCTGCAGCCTGATCTTACCTTACTCTATATTTTCTTAACTGAGGCTCCCTCCTCTCTGAGGACCATACCTTGTGTCAAGTTGACATAAAACTAGCCAGTCCACCATCCTTTTCCGAGAGAAGACAAAAGGCACAGTTCAAGGCTTTGGCCATGTCTTCTATGTTCACTGGGCAAAGAAGACACATGGCCAAGGCAAAGTAAAGGATCGGAAAAATGAGAGATAGAAAGTCACATCGTAAAGGGTGTGACTATAAGAAGGGGTGAAGAACTGGCCGGACATCTTAGCATAGTCTGAGCTCCTGAGCCTGGACCCATTTCAAAACCATGGCTCAGCACACTTGCATAAAACTTACCATGTAGGAAACAGGCTGCATGGGAGCCCTCTGGAGGCTGAGGCCATGAATGAGATGAAAAAGCAGTCACAGAGAAAGCAGGCATGGGTATCCAGGTAACAGGGTGAACACTCTTTACTTCTCTCAAAGGGTCAGTCTCCAGGGCACCGTCTCCTTATATAATCTTGAGGCCACTTCTCTATACTTTGAGCCTCTGCTTTACTGTATAATTGTGGAGAAAAAGGTCAGGGTGAACAATCTGACTTTACCCGATCCCCCCAAAACTGAGAAGGGCTTAGGGGTTCTATGTACCCTAAGCTCACCAAAAAAGTTGCTAAGTGGCTGAGACTGGTCTGGAACTAATGATCCTTGTGCCTTGATCTATAAAGTGCTGGGATTATAACGCTGTGCCATCATACCCAGCTCTGAAGGGGTTAAATTTTGACCCAAACAATTAAGAACGTTCTTATCTCTTTTTTTTTTTTTTTTTTTTGCTTTTATCCCTCTCTTCAAAGGTTGTATTTGCCTAATAAGACCTTAACCCAAACTTGCCCTAACTTCACACCTGAAGCCACACAGGCTTAGTATTCTTGAGGGGAACCACATAGTGGATTGAGCCAAGTCCATGTTAGACCACAGCTAAAGAACTCAAATGGGCTCTGGGCAGGAACAGTCCTGCATTCTCCTAGTAAGCCACCCTGCTAGCTCGCCTCTCATCTTTGCAATGTTTTCTCTTGACCTCCAACTCATAACTTCATAGACAACCACGAGGCAACGGATTCCACCCACCAGTATACAACTCTTCCTGCTGCACTGCCATGGCTGATGGGACTATCCACAGCTCAGACAACTTACAAAGGCAGAGTAGCAGGAGCAAGAAACAAGCCTTTGTGTCGAGCACCACACTGAGACTCTGGGGATGCTTGTTACTGCATTGGATCTAGTGAAAACTGAGTGCCAGTATATTTTTCTTCGGCTTATTGGGCTAATAAGCAGAGTGAAAGCAGCTACAATTTGAAAAATTCATAGCTGAAGGTTAGAAAACCTCTACTTGTCTAGACCTGACCTTAGATTCGTTACTGTGTAACCTTCACTTCTGGACCTCATCTTTGTAATTATTAACTTGAAACTAATAAAGTGCCATGGGTGTTTCTGCTAGTTATTTATTTTCATACTATAGCTAATAATATTGCTACCATGTTTCCCTCTTTTGGTGTTGAACCCCCTCCCTCACCCCATGGATAACAGTCGATATTAAATGTCAACTTGTCATAACCAGTGACCCAAAAGGTAACTTGCGCAGGAAGCTTCAGTTCAGGAATTGTCTACATCAGGCTGACCTGTGGTGGCAGTGGGGGACTGTCTTCATTACTTTATAGATGTGGGAAACCCCCCACCCCAAATGTGGGTAGCACATTATAAAAGAGGAAGATCCTTCCTCCTCTGCTGGCTTGACTTTCCCTAGGGCTGCTGTGTTAATCTACTGTTTGCTGCTGTTGCTTCCTTTGCTGATATTAGAACAAGCTTTTCTGGGCTTCTATGTGGACTGTGGACCAGCAGCTCTCCAGGAACCCTCCAGGGTGGTGGCTACAGACTGCAACAGCAGAGGCATCCAGCCTCATCGATCAAGAGACTAGTGGGTTCTCAGCTTCTATGGTGTGAGGCAGTTAAGTTGGACTACTTTGACCACATTGCATAAGCTGGTTTAAGATTTCTATGGGTGCCGTGCAGTGGTGGTGCATGCCTTTAATCCCAGCACTCAGGAGGCAGAGGCAGGCGGATCTCTGTGAGTTCAAGGCCAGCCTAGTCTACAGAGTGAGTCCCAGGAAACTCACAAAGCTACACAGAGAAACCCTGTCTCAAAAAACAAAACAAAACAAAAAGATTTATATGGGTTTTGTTCCTCTAAAGAATCCTGGATAATACATTTGACCTTGAGGCTAAGCACATGGCACTACTACCTTCTGAAGCAGCTAATTATTATCTTACATATTCAGAGTTCAGGGTCTTCTAAGATCAAGTGTCCTGGCCACAGGTGGAATGATAGTGCACAGCTGCAATCAGGGAAGGAATAACAAGAAGGTAAGACCATCCTAGGCCATACAGTAAGGTCTGGAATAACCTGGCCTACACAGCAAAATCCTAACTCAGAAACTAAAGGCTGAAGATGTAGCTCAGGCTAGAGTGCTTCCTAGCATGTGCATAATCCTGAATTCATGATCTCCAGTGCCACTAACAACACCACCAGTGATGATGGACAGGCTATTTCCTGAAAGAAGAGCACTGAATTAAGCCAGGGTTTGGGGGATCTATATCTATAATCTATATTTATATCATCTATATGTGCAGTTACAAAAGAAAATGGGAGCTGGGTTTATCTTGAATTCCAACCTACACATTATATGAATAAATAATTTAACATAATAATTCTTAATTAGAATAACATAATAGCATTAGGCATAGTTGAAACCTATACTTGTTTCTTTGTTGAAAAAAAAAAAAAAATAGAAGGGCTGGGAGATGGCTCCATAGGCCTGCAAGCACTGGGACCTGAATTCTAATACCTAGCATCCATGGAAAGAGCTTGGCATGTCTGCATGCACCTGCAACTTCAGTGTAGTGGGATAGAGATAGGCAGACCCACAGAGAGGGCTGGCCAGCCAGGCTAACCGAACTGGCAAGTTCCCGGTCAGTGAGACCCTCTCTTAAAACACTAACACAGAGGACAACAGAAGATACCCAACGTTTTGCCCTCTACAAAGGCACACGTGGACACGCACCCACACACTTATGTATATACAACACACACACACACACACACACACACACACACACACACACACACACACACACACACACACACACACACACACACACACACACACACACACACACACACACACACACACACCACGAATTTCTTAAAGAAACGGTTCTGTTGCTGTTGGCCACTAGATGGCGATCAAAGCCAGCAAGCTTTAACAAGCGGCTGAGTCCAATCCCGAATATTGTGATAAACAGGCCTTCTGCTTGCTCAGACCAGGGGTTCCAAGCTGGAAGACCTAAGAGCTCAGTATCTGTTTGAGTTGCAGGCACCGGGACCCATAACTCGGCACTAAATTTTTTCCTGACACTTTTCCAAATCAGGTGAACTTGCCCAGAAAACTTAGACTAAATTCTCTTCTGTTTTTATAAAATCCAGAGGTCTTTAGATCATTCCCACCTTTTGTCAAGAAGCGTGGGTTGGGGGTGTGGCTCAGTTGGTAGAGAACTTGCATAGCGGAAGGAGGAAACCCTGTGTTCAATCCTCAGCACTGCAAAGTAAAGAAGGTATGGTGGTGCTCCCCTGTACTCTCAGCATCTATGAGGACCAGATACCCAAGGTCATCCTCGCTACAGAGAGAGTCTGAGCTCAGCCTAAGCTACAGAAAACCTTTCTTTAAAAATTAAAATTTTATTATAAATGTTGCCATCTAGGGTAATAAAATAGATAGATATTTAATGTAACTAAAGTGTCTGGGCTTACTGTTAAGTGAAAAATTATTGGAGCTCTTTAGAAATGAAGAATTTCAGGACCTGCTCCTGACCCACTGGGGTCAGAATCTGCATTGGAATCCCACTCCCAGGTGACTGGTATCATATGCGAATCTGAGAAGCACTAAAGAGTCACTGCTGGTAAATTATTTAAAATGCTTCCACTTACAGCAAAATTCACGGAATCGAAGAGTGGATGGTGGTTCCCTGGCTGAAGGAGGGGGTGGCCTGGGCGGGCGGTTACTAACTGGACAAGCTTTCAGCTGAGCCCGCTGAGTAAGCCTCCTAGCCATGCTGTACAGCATCAACCCAGTCAAGGACATTTTTCGGGGTGTTTGAGTGGTTTTCTTCTGAGCAGAGTAGAATTTCAGGCCTCTGGCATTTGGGGGTAAACGATGCATTAATCTGCACTTTACACAGAAACCCTGAGTGTTGATGGCCACACTGCGCATACTTGGCAGGCATATGTGCATTCTTCTTTTTCCTACATCCTCTTTCTTCCTCTCTCAAACCCATGAGTTCCTCTTCTCGTCTCTCATTCTTCCTCTCTCTATGATTTGTGCACTCAAAGAACCACCATCATCCATGTACATAATATTTGTGTAATCAGGATAGTAAGTTACCTTAAAAATATGTCTGCAAAAATCAGTCTTCGATCTCCCAGCTGCTTGGAATCTTCATGACCATCCATTAGCCCTGTAACCAGGACTCGATTATCATCCCAATCCTGGGATATACACACAGTCACCCATAAACTCGGGCTGTGGAAAGCATGGCAGAAAGTGATTCCATATCCATGTGTTCCCTACAACACCCACCGCAATGCAGAACAGCTGGTGTATGTCTTATCATGCCTCGGCATCCTGTTTATTAAATAACAACAAAATAGTCTGGATGGCCTCCGCTGTAATTCTCATCATGTTCTCACTAAGCCCTTTTCTGTCTGATGCTCTGTGTCTGAGGAATTAGGTTAAGTCCTACTGGAAAGCTGAGCTAGGCCAACCGCCCCTTGGAGCTGGAGAGCAACCTGGGATTTGGGTGCCTCCAATAGAGCCAAGTGTCAGCTCAAAGAAGGCCTGCAGAGGAGTCAGGGGTGGGGGTGGGGGGTGGGGACTGGATTGGAGCAGAATAGGGAGGACTCCAGGCAGGAGAGGGAGGGTGGGGAGGGGGAAGAAAGAAGAGTAGAGAAGAAAAGGTAAGCAAAGAGAGAGAGAGAGAGAGAGAGAGAGAGAGAGAGAGAGAGAGAGAGAGAGAATGGATGGATGGATGGATGGATGGATGGATGGATGGATGAATGAATGTTGGCAGCTCAGAGCAATCCCAACAGCTCCAAATAGTGGTGATATTCTAGAGCTTGGTGGGTAAGGATATTTGCCACCAAACTGGATATCCTGGGTTCCCTCCCCAGAACCCCCATGGTGGAAAGAGAGGACAGGCCCCCAGAAGTTGTCCTCTGACCTCTACACAGGTACATGCAGAAGTACACACACGACACATAAATAAAATCGAATCAAAATTCGAAATCTTTCCTTCTCATGCAGAATTAGATGCAGACTTCTCTCAATGAGCCCTAACCCACCTTTCACACACACCCCGACCCTCCACTTATCTCCCACTCGTGCTGACAACCCACCCTTCCTCCTGCCACATATCTGAGACTTTGTCCTCCTCTCCCTTTATCTGCATGGCTGGCTTGCTTTCTCCTTCAGCCTGTCCCCCTCCTCCTCCTCCTCCTTCCTGCTTTCCTTTCCTTTATAGTGCTTATCACTTTCTGATACCAGGTTCTTTTCTTCGACTCACTGGATCAGAGGAAAAAAAAATCAGTCCCTAGAGAATGGGGACTGTGGTTGGCCCTGAGAGAAGCTAATAAACCCCTGTGGAGGGGAATGCAGGGTTCGCTGTGGGCTGGCCACTCCTGCAGCAACCTGATTAGTCTTCGCCATAGCCCTAGAAAGCAGGCTTTTACAGGGGAAACTGAGTCACCAGAGTCTATGCTGAATTCTTCTCAGACTATCCATTAACCAGTCTTTCTCCAGCACATGCTGTTGAATGAGTGTCGGCTCTGACATCAAACCCATGGCACTGTGTTTCTGTGAGGGAATGTGTAATGGGTACTGCTGTACCCAGTCACTGAAGTTTTCTTTGTAGCTGCTTTTGTGCTCCAGTTGAGTGGCTGGGACGACAATGCTATGGTCTAGAAAACCTACAACGTTTACTAACTGGCCCTTCACTGCAGAGTTTGCTGATTCTTGATCTGGATGTTCACTGCATTAGTTATTTATCTCATCGTTATGAGAACATACCTAACTGAGGCCACTTGAGGGAGAATGGTTTACTGGGGCTCATGTTTTAAGAAAGGGTACAGGCAGGAAGGTACAGTGGCAGAAGTGTGAGTGAGCTTGTAACAAGTGCATCTGTATTCCAGAAACAGAGAAAGAGGAATGCCAGTGTCCGCCTCCTGTCTTCTCCTTTTGGCCTTATTGTTCAGCCCAAGATGCCAGTTGCCGGGATGAGCCTGCTCCCATTTTGAGTGGGTCTTTCCTCCCCACCCTCTCTGGAAACACCTTCACAGAGACACCCAGAGGTGTCTCCTGGATTGGTTTGAAGGGTAGTCATCAGAGTAAGGAAAATACAACAAAACTCCCTGGGGTCATGGAGTTGAAGGCAGAGGTACAATAGCTAAGGTTGCTCGTGTCTTTTCGGTACAGTAAAAGGTGAGTGGAGAAAAGAGTCCTCATTCTAGATGCAGTAAGTATCATTCTCCTGTCTGTTTCCTGTTAGCTGTGTGATTTCAGGTTACCACTCAATGACAACAATGATAGTAATGTAGATATTTGCTTTTGCTGAATGCTAAGCTCCATACTTGGGGTTTTACTAAAACCATAGTGTTCTTTTGGATTTTTCGTAAATACTTAACATTCTTCCCTTGCAGGAAGAACTGTAGAAGGGTGTGGCCATAGGAGTTAGTTTTGTCAGTGCATTGTTAGAGAATGTGATATGTGTGTCTTCTGATTCAACTTTAAGAGACCATGCACATATCCCACATTCTCTGCATGCATTTTTCCCCCTCAACTATAATAACCAGAAACATTCTAGAAAGTGGGTGCCCCTCTGCTGGGCCTCAGAGAATGGACAGCGTGCAAATACTGGGGTGGTTAGTTTTAAATGTTGACTTGCCATAACCTAGATTTGGGTAGTCTGTAGGTGTGTCTGTCAGGGGACTGCCTGGATTGTTCATTGTTGTGAGAAGACCAAGCCCATTAAAAACAACATGCTTTCATGGGCTGGGCCCTGAAATTCTGTGAGAGTAGAGAAAGCTAGCTGGCCAGGAAGCAAGTAAAGATACGTCTGTCTTTGTTCTTGGCTTTGGATGTGCTGTGATTAGCTGCCGGACCTCCTAGCTTGATTGCCCATCAGTGATGGACTGTAACCTGAACTGTAGGCCATCTCTTCCCTTAGCTGCTTTTCATCAGAGCAACAGAAATAAAAATAGAATAAATATCAAACCTTGTGGAGCATGAACACTCAATATACTTATTGAAAAGTCACTGAGATGTAGGACTACTTGCTACTGAAGCATCACCTACCCCATCTTATTGAATAAAACATCCCTAAGATGAAAGCTCATAAGAATACAAGGACCTTATATCCTTGCTCTGGAGCAGCAGCATCATTATGTTGCCTCAGGATGATATCACTCTGTGGTATAGAGAGGAGGAAGTGATGTGTGTCAGAGGTCAGCAATGTCTAAGATACCTAGGCAACAATGGAGAGGACGAGAGAGGGATGTGGCTCTTTTTCAGTGACAGGGTAGCAATCCAGTCCACCTTGCTGTTACTCCAGTTATAGTTAGAATCATTCAAACTCCCAAATATCTGCTTTGTGGCCACATTAAAATTCCATTCCTGCTCATCACCTTGGGTGGGGGTTCCAAAGGCCCTTATTGAATTGCCTATGCACAAGGCATTTTAATTTAGAAAGTGGGTACAATAAATGCCTGGAAATCATAAATATATAGTTCTCTTCCCAGGAAGGCAAGAGTTACTGGGCCTAGGAGAGATACGTTTTGAAATGGGGTTTAGGGAAAGGCTTAGCCCTGGGCATTCCTTTAAAATAGAAGCTAAAACAGCAAGTGTTCAAAGAGCATGCTGGGAAGAAAGACTGAAAGAGAAAGAAGAGAGAAAACATAGTTGCTTCACTTTGACACAAGTTTGAATGTCAGGCACACCCATACTCAGGATTGGTGTGAGCCTCAGTTTATGTTGGTTAGCTTTCAGTCACCACAGCAAAATGCCAGGCTTTGTTGGCAACATCATGGGAGAGAGAGAGAGAGAGAGAGATCTCACAACTCATACTTACAGGGCTGGGATCCTGATCTACTCTTCTAGGACATGACTTTAAGGACCTAACTCCCTCCCGCTAGGTCCTACCTCTTATGGGTTCTACTACCTCCTACCAGCACTGTAGGATGACCAAATGTAAATGAAAGATGTTTGCTGTGGCTTCATTTTGTTAATTCAATGCAAAAATCCACAACATATGAAAAAGACAAGAGTGGAACTTATTTTAATAGTAAGTGCAATTGGCAGTCTCCTTCCATTTATCCCCTCCATCTCATTTTCAATCAGTATACTTCAGATTCTACTTTCCGATTACAGTGCAGAGAATATGTATGAAATGGTCCTTTGATCATTTTGACAAATTTTTACTGCATATAGACATTGGATACCCTTGTTTTACAAATTGGAGAATATTTTGCATTGTGCTAGATTAAAGACTTAGTGTTCATTTTAAAGATGAGCCACAGATTACTCTAAAGCAGTGGTTCTCAGCCTGTGCGTTGTGACCCCTTTGAGGGTTTTAACGACCATTTCACAGGAGCTGTGTATAAGCTATCCTTCACATCAGATATTGACATTACAATTCATAACAGTAGCAAAATTACAGTTATGAAGTAGCAACAAAAATAATTAAAGGGGTAATGTGTCAAGCCCACAGTCTTCTTGTGGAATATTAGCCAGCATATTGCTCCACACGTGAAGGACCACATGTGTACTTTCCATGAAGACTGTAACATGTGTATGCACTTGGAGATAGAGTACGCCTTTGAATTCACAGTGTGAAGAGGCAAGGTTCTTACACGAGAATGGGGGAAGAGGCCTTGAAGATTGTCACAATCTCCTGCCCTGTTGAGGAAGGATTCTCCTGGCAGCCAAAGGTCATACAATGGATGATATATTTTAAGGCATCCACGGGGTTAACACATAGCAGGACTTTAGAAAGATGAAAGAATTTCATGGGTTAAATGATGCCATTTCTTCCAATGAACTTCAGTTTCCTGTTGCCTTTGTTATCATCATCTTAGTGATTTCAGTTACTACAGCTAATTACCATCAACTAAATGGCTTAAGTAATAGAAAATTTCTTATCACAACTCAATGACCAAAATAACAGTAAAATTAGGTTCTTTGTGGGGCCTTTCCCTTGTTTCTGGAGGTCCATTTTCTTATCTCCTAGAAGGCTGGAGGGCAAAGAAAGGAAGCCAGCTTTCCCTTCATTTTTCTCCTGAGGACACAAATCCCACCCATGAGAACCTCATTCTCATGACCTCCTTACCTTCCAAAGGATTCACCTCTGATCCTACCCACCAGTGGTTAGAACCTCATTGGAGCATTCAGTTCTTAACAACCAGAGAAGGTAACACATGTTTCCTTTCGACAACGAGGGCTCAGTGTGTTGTAAGGAGGTGGTAACACAACTATATACCATGAACACACCGTCAATGATTTTACATTGTTATAAAGATGATAGTTTCATATAATTGCATTATAACTTAAGGCAGATAGCTCAGTCTATAAAATGCTCACTCTGCCAGCAAAAGAACCCGAGTTTAGCTGCTAAAACTAATGTAAAAAAGCTGGGTAGGGTGGTACACACTTGTAATCCCAGCACCTGAGAAGGCAGAGACAGGTGGATTCCTGGGGATGGCTGGCCAACCAGTCTAGGCTAATAAGGAATCTCCAGACAAATGAGGGACTCTATATCAAAAACAAAACAAAGCAAAGCAAAACAAAACAACAACAACGAAAACACAGTAGATAGATAGTGTCTTAGAAATGATACCCAGGGTTGATACACACACATGCACATACATGTGCACATCAGTTGTTTACACACATATACTAACACTAGCTTGTGGTGGTATTGTGTTCCTTGAAACATTGTTCACTCCAATAAACTTATCTGGGGTCAGAACAGAACAGTCACAATATTAAACATAGAGGTTAGGCAGTGGTAGCACATGCCTTTAATCCTAGCATTCCAGAGGCAGAGATCTGCCTGGATCTCTGTGTGTTCAAGGATACAGCCAAGCATGGTGACTCACACCTTCAATCCCAGGAAGTGATGGCAGGAGGCAGAAAGGCATTTAAGGCATGAGGATGAGGAACTAGAGCTGGTTAAGCTTTCAGGCTTTTGAGCAGCAGTTCAGCTGAGATCCATTTGGATGAGGACTCGAAGGCTTCCAGTCTGAGGAAACAGGATCAGCTGAGAAACTGGTAAGGTGAGGAGAGGTGGCTGTGACTTGTTCTGCTTCTCTGATCTTCCAGCATTCACCCCAATACCTGGCTCCAGGTTTGTTTTTATTAATAAGACCATTTAAGATTTCTGCTACACTAGCTTGTACTCTCCCACACAAAACTCAATGACATATTTATTAATGGTCGTAAGAGCTAATGAGAATAAGTCATAGCATGAAGTACTGTCATCTTCCTCCAGATGTGTGTCTAAGGGAGGAAGGAATCCAGAGCATCACAGGTAAACTTGTGTTCAAGAGTTTACCGTGCTATCTTAACATCTGTTCACAGTGTATCTAACTCTGTCATAATTACTAACTAAATTGAAAGGCAAGGTTTCAATAGCTGGTGTACCTCTGGTGTAAGGCAAGAGATTTTCTGACAGAAACTCATTTTCCTAACCTACCAGCTTTACTCTGAACCATTCTGGTTTAATATTTAGAGATTTAAATGCTACCCAGGTTTCTAAGCTTAAATTCTTTGTAACACTCAGTGCATCCATCCAAAAATACAGAACTTCAGACTGTTTTTTTGTTTTTGTTTTTGTTTTTTGTTTTTTGTTTCTTTTTTGCCTTAGTTGTTTAAACTCAAAGGGTATCAGATAGCAAAGAGAAGAAGTTTTGTTTTGCTTTTTGTTGTTGTTGGTTTTTTTTTTTTTTAATCACATCCAAAGCATGAACAGATGGGGGTTTTATCCCACAGTATTCTACAGTGGAGGGCAAGCTTCATTTTATGTCAGCAGATACACAAAAATGTTGGAGGAGAAGCCCCATTCCATATCAGTTGCTCCTTGTGTGTCCTTAACCTCATTTCTCTCTTCTGGGCCTGGAATTCTGCAATTCAATTCCTTCTATTAATTCTGTAGAGTGCTTGAAGACATGGCATATGGGGAAGAGACCAAATCAAAAGAAGCCACCAGACACGTAGTTAAACCACCTCACTGCAAAGCAGGGCAGGGGGAGCATGGACTTAACAGCAAGTGAAAATGAAATGAGAAAACATGTTTCAATTCATTAGAAAATGATTTCCTGCAGTACCCATGAGGTAGGGAAACACATTTAGCCTCCTCTCCAAGATGAATTGGAAATGAAAACGAAATATTAGATATAAAAATTGTAGTAAAATCTGACTTTGGTCCCAAATGAGTACTTGAATCCAACTTATTTAGTTATGAAAAAAAAGATATTTAGATGATGGATTAAAAGGCTGGTTGAAGATCTTTTAGACTATGGAAAAGCCAAGCTCAGAACTGTGATCTTCTAGCTCCCAGACAAGTATTTATTTCAGTAGACTATATTGCCTCACCCTGCCTCCAGCTAGGACTGAGCTCATCCAACCTCTCTGTCCTGCTAGAATGTGCTTGACTCAGGAATCATACTCAGATGCTATCTTGACCCCAATTGCCATAGGCACCTGGGTCTTTCTTTGTTTCAAGCTGCGTAAAGAACATTGGGGAAGAGAAGCACCTTTCCATGAAGGAAACCACATGACGAGAACCAGAAAGAACCTTTATGAAAAGAAGATGCTGGAACTTAAAAAAGCCCCTCATGAGTATTTCCAAGAATTCTCATTTTTCTGATTCCTCCTCTTTATACACTGAAGTGTTTACTGGTTGGATTCCATTTCAAAGTTAAAATTCCAATGCGATGAAGCTGAGATGGAGATCTGAGCTGAATCTCACTTTAGAATGACCCAAGTTCCCTATCCATGCCAATTTTTTGCCTCTGAGTATGTTTGTGTGTGTGTGTGTGTGCGCGTGCATGAGTGTGTGCGCGCATGTCTGTGCATGAATGATGCTTTCTAGTTGCCTTTGAATTTTCAACTCCATGAGATATTGTATTTAAGTATTCTACTCCCCAAAGTCTAAATGGTTCTCCAATCAAACAGTCCAGCCTAGTACAATACCCACTCTCAGGCAGCCAAAGGCATAGATGGGGCCAAACAAAGTGCAATTGTGTTAAGGTTGTTTAATAGCCCGCCAATGTGCTGCCCACCAAAATCAGTAGGGCACAGGGGACAGGATGGGGTGGGAGAGCTGGCAGTGACACCCCAATACATAGCAGCACTTTCACATTCAGAAACAAAGCTAAAGAAAGTCTTTGTTTAACATACGTGGGATAAGAGCACAGTGTGACCTAATAATATAGACACCAGCACCAGCGATCCCCAGGGAGAGAAGACTGATATCTGAAAGTGATAGGCAGATGGATGGCTGTTACCATGGAGACTGTTACCTGTCAGCAGCAAGCTCTGGGAGTCTCTAACATTTTGGGGACTGTGAGTCAGATGAGGATGTTTTACCAGTCTCTTAAGATTCTGAGAGTTTCATTGGTATAGCTAGACTCTTAACATTCTGAAATGGTTGCCCCCAGCATCAGGAAGTTAAATCTTCAGTGGTCTGGCAGAAGAAAAGGGTGTTGGTTGGGAGTCGGAGAATATAGAACTGTCTGGCAAAGATGGCCTGAAGCTGAGGAAGAGCGTTCTGAACAATGATCCATTGATGATGAAGAATTTCAGAGACGAGGCAAAGAAGATATTAATGGAAACCATAGATGGGGTGTGGGATCAAGTGGCCCCAACACAAACAGTGCTCTGGCTTTTCATCTTTAAGCTTCTGTAGAAACCTGTGCTTCTGACTCTTTCTTACATGTGCAAATCAGCTAAATTTCACAGAAAGACGTGCTCCCTTCCCATTACATTATAGGAATTACTCAGCAGAGGGATGTTTTGAAGTGAAACAACAACCTTTTGTTTGGTAAGAGTCACATACTTAAGATTATGACAGTGGGCTCTAAGATGTTGCTGAATAGTGTTTCAAGAATAAAAAGCCCAAAGCCTTGGAGATATAATTAGTCACTGTCAAATTGTGCTCTTATTTTAAGAGACACTTACAGCCTCATTGTCATTAATTGTTAGAAGACCTTTCCACTTGTTTGATGAGTTTTGTCTAAGTGCCTATAACAGAGATAACTGAGACCCTACTATAAATTTTGCATTTTTGATTAACAACTTACATAAACCAGAATTTTTCATGCTGCTAGATAATCTTCACATATTAGAGTGAACCCATTGGAAGCCTGATAAGCTATAGGACTCTGCCCCCAGAGACTATGATTCAGAAGGGATGGGACCCAGGAACCTGCATTTGAGATTGACACCACAGGAGTAATTCTGAGCACAGATGTTCCATCACTGGCACCTGTCTCATCCTTTTCCATTTTCTGTGTCCTTCTTGCTCATCTTAACTCTATCCAGTCCCCATCTCCTGCCATAACTCTTCATGAGAAATCCAAGTGTGTAAAACATTCTCACAGCCTACTTCACATGTTACCATGGCCAACAACTCTACCTCTACCCATTAGAAATGGTTTCAAATTTTACCTGCTTTAGAATATCTTGTAGATAAATCAATGTCATTGGTTAGTGATAACAATTCTTTCTTCTTTTTTTTAAAAATCATATCGGGGATCATTATTTTTGTGTTTTGGCTCATCAACTTCAAAATGAAACAGGCAAGATCAATGATTCTTAAACCTGCTTGGGAAGTACCTACTTAGAAGTCGTTGTGGAATGACACACCATATGGAATTTTCTACCTACCTCTGGAAAATGATCAATAAATAGCTTTACTAGAACAAAACTTGAGTACACAGTATAGAATCATGGAAAACTACTACAGGAATGGCAGACTGTTCCATAGGTGGTCACATACCCATTGTGTCCAATTCCATATTTATTTTGTTCTTGTCAGTATTATTGCAATACTAGGGAATAGATGTGAGAGGTCTTACACACGCTGGGCAGGTGCTCTACCATCAAGCTATCGTCCCAGCCATCATTTTACTTTATATTATGAAACACATTATACAGGGTCTCACTAAGTTGGCCAGGCTGATGTGAACTCACTCAGTATCCTAGACTGACCCTTAACTTGAGATCTTCTTGAGTCTGCCTTCCAAGTAGCAGGTATATTGGTCTGAACCACACAGACCTCACCCTACATGTTCAAATAATGTGCCTCTATATTAATTACTTTTCTATTGTTGTTTTAAAATACCATGAGCAAAGCAACTTGTAGAAGGAAAGAGTTTATTTGGGCTTATGGTTCTGGAGGGTTGGACTGTATGATGACAATGCAGAGCCATGGAAGCTAGACCAGAAGGTGAGAACTAACATCTTGAACTGTAAGCAGGAAATAAAGAGAGCAAAAAAGAAATAGGATAAGTCTTTAAACTCCCAAAGCCTGCATCCTGTGGCATACTTCCTCCAATAAGGCCACACCAAACAGCACCACCAACTGGGGACAATAATTCAAGTGCCAGAGTCTATGGGGCACATTCTCATTCAAACTACCACGCACAAGAGAAACTTGTGGCTGCTCTGGTCCACAGAGTTTGGTGAAAATGGTACTTTGTGATGTCCAAGACTAGGTTGTAAAAGAGTATGGTTTCCATCTGCCTCACCTGCTACTCTATCTCCAGGTATATTCACAACGGCCACCACATCAAGAGGAAGCACAACTGTAACATGAAGCAGCCATTGTGCTTCAGGAATGTTGAACAAGCTGGGCTACCTAGGGCTCAACTCTAAGATGAAGTCTTGCTCCGTCAGCCTTGAGACACTTGTTTATTTGGAGACATTGTCTATTTGTAAACTGCAAGAGTGTTGCTAGAGTTTTCCTGCCTGGCCCATAGTCAGGACAAATCTCTCTCACCCACCAGTCCCACAGCTGCTCAGACCCAATCAAGTAAACACAGAGACTTATATTATTTATAAACTGTATGGCCATGGCAGGCTTCTTGCTAACTGTTCTTATATCTTAAATCAATCCATTTCTATTAATCTATAAGTTGCCATGTGTCTTGTGGCTTACTGGTATCTTAACATCTTCTCATGGCAGCGGCTGGCAGTGTCTCTCTGACTCAGCCTTCCACTTCCCAGAATTCTCCTCTCTCCTTGTCCTGCCTATACTTCCTGCCTGGCTACTGGCCAATCAGTGTTTTATTTATTAACCAATCAGAGCAGCACATTTAACATACAGAACATCCCACAGCACAAGAGCATAGGAGTTTTTCATTTATGCCCATGTAGTGGTTTTCCATAATAGCTCTGACTACATAATAGATTAGGTTTTAATCTAAGTGTAACAACAACCTTTTGGGTTTTTGTTGTTATTGAAGGTTACTTTCTTGTTGCTGTTGTTGTTGTTATTTGGGAGACAGAGTCTTGCTAAATAGTAGAGTTTATCCTCCAACTCATCATTCTTCTGTCATAGACTTCTGAGTGCTGGGATTACAGGCAGGAGTCGTATATCTGGTTTGTTGAGTGGTTTTAAGATGAGGGAAATCATGATGCTACTCATGCTCCTGCTTTTTGACATTTGTTTTTGTTTTTGTCTTGTTTGTTTGTTAAGTATCCCTACATAGCCCTAGTTGGCCTGGAAGTTATTATGTAGGAAAGATTGGCCCCGAACTCATAGAGATCCATTTGTTTCTGCTTCCTGACTCCTGGGATTATAAAGATGGATTCACTACACCCAGATCAACTACTCATGCTTTCAGAGGTAACTCTCTCAGGTCTGTGAAGAATGGCTTATATAGATAAACATGGACTCTGGGAGACCTGCAAGAACATTTTAGGAAATAATTTATGATGATTTGGACAAAAGTAGTAATGTTGCAAATAAAGAAAAGAACATAGATTTGACATATAGGAATGTGTTGACAGGATTTGCCTGTGGCATTGTTGTAGGGAGTTGTGAGGAAAAGGATGCTCTTACCTTTTGACTTGTCTGCCTGGATGGAAACAGAACCTTTTACTAAGATGATGACAGTATAGAGTATGGTAGTGTATATGGGAATGGCCCCCCCTAGGCTCATACATTTGAACACTTGGTTCCTTACTGGTTGAACTGTTTGTTGGAGAAGGTGTATCACTGAGGGTGGGCTCTGAGATTTCAAAAGCCCACACCACTCCCAGTTAGCTTTCTTTCTGTCTGCCTGGTGCTATGGATCAGGTTTGCCTTTCTGTTTCTGTTCCACACTGCTGAGTCTACTCCTGAGTCTCCACCAAGATGATTGCTACAGAATGGCCATCATTTGTAGGCCAAGCTGCTTTTATGACAGAAAGCGCTCACTCAACACAAGCCTCAGCTGGCCTCTCACCGTTAGCTAGCAACCAGCACTGAGGAATATCCCATTTTAGGTACAGCAACTCTGATACACTGAAGCTGACAATCTAGGTCAGAACCCCGCATTTGAATATTTATTTGGTCTGCTCTTTATTACTAGGTGTGTGGCCTTGAACCTATCCCTTACCTCAGCGGTTCTCAACCTCCCTAATGCTGCCACCCTTTAATACAGTTCCCCATGTTGTGGTGACCCCTCCCCACCAACCATAAAATTATTTCATTGCTACTTCATACTTTGAACTGTTATGGCTCATTATGTAGACATCTGGTATGCAGGATATCTGATATGTGATGCCTCCAAAGGGGCCACGGCCCATAGATTGAGAACGACTGCCTTAGCTTCTCTGTTGGTTACTTTCCTTATCTGTTGGGGTTCTCACCTCCCCGTGAAGGTCGCCTCAGAGAAGGTGAATGAGCATTTGCACTTTCTCTGTTCTGAGGAAGAGACATGGACTTGGTTGATGTCGGTTTGTCTGTTTTGAAAGGGAAGAAACACATTTTGGTAAAGGGAGGAAGGAGGGAGATGGGGGAAGAGGAAGACACAGTGAGGATAAAATGTGTTTTGAATACTGGAGTTGGGATTGTTTGATGCTTTGGGGAACACTTTGATTGTTTGTTAGAAGCTGAATCCATTTTTAATTAAAAAGAATCACAATATACAATAAACTAATTTTTTTTTTTTTTGTCTTTCCTCACCCTCCAACCTCCAGGAGTTACCAAATGTCTGCTCGACAAAAATTTCAGAACAAACTGAAGTTGAATTTTACAAGCTTACCTTCTTGGGGAGCTATCCTAATGAGGGGGAAAAACAACCCAAGGAGGTTTTGGATAATTCAAAAGCTGAGCAGTCAGCTACTGGATAACTGAGTTTGCTGGTCAGGCTCCAAGCTAGTTAGTGAGCCCACTAGTCCTGTGAATACCAGTCATTGAGTGGATGCACAGCTAGGTAGGCCTTGGAAATCCTCATAACTCCAAACAATCCCCAGCACTCCAAACACAGTATTTGACCGAGGACTTCTAAAATCCAAATGCACGGTGCCCAGGCCAGTCTGCTCTGTGTGTAGTTCAGTCTCTGCTCAGTATATGCTCTGCTTCATCCATGTTTAAAGACAAGCCTGCCATGCTTCCTAACAACGGCTGGGAAATGAGGCTGCATTGTCTGCAACATCACTCACTGGAAGCCGAATTAAGAAAATATTTCCACTACAGTTCCTGGGAAGAGTGTTGATGGGATGATTTTTAGGTTCCGAGCTTAGAAATAAACAATAGCGCGATAATTAGGTGAAATCTATTTAAGTTTTAATGGAGTTTGCTTTGCCTCTTTGAATGCTGAATAGCAGGCATTTGAACTCCCATAAGAATCACTGAAGAAAATAAAAAGGCTTCCATTTTTTTTTTTTTTTTTTTGTTGCATCGTTCCTGGATGCTACTGTGGTAGAATAAACAACCCTATCAATCAATACTGGAGGTATAAAATTTGCAATTTCTTTTACTCTCCAGTGCATCCACTTGCCAAGGGGCTCATTAACACAAGGTAGATAGTGATATCTGCCAAGGAGGGCATGTCAAAGAAGAGAATTAAATGCTTTCTGAGAATCAGTGGGGTCAGCCATCACACATTTCCCAAGTTCTTGGCCTTTTCCTCTACCTGTTATGAGAAGGAGAAAGTTTTCTGAGGAACCACACATACTACCACACATATCCCTTCTGTGTTGGATAGTTTTATGTCACCCTGATACAAGCCCAAGGGGCCTCATTGAGAAAATGCCTCCATAAGATCAGGCTGTAGACAAGTCTGTAGGGCAATTTCTTTATTAGTGATTAATGGGGGAAGGCCCAGCCCATTGTGGGTGGTAGATCTCTGGGGCAGTGGTCCTGGGTTGTATAAGAAAGCAGGCTGAGTAAACCGTGATGAGCAAGCCACTAAGCAGCACTCCTCCATAGCCTCTGCATCAGCTTCTGTGTCTAGAATCCTTTCCTGTTTGAGTTCCTGTCCTGAATTTTTTCAGTGATCAACAGTGATGTTGATGAGTAAGCCAAATAAATTGTTTCATCCCCAAATTGCTTTGGGATCTTGGTATTTCATCACAGCAATAGTAACCCCAACTAGAACACCTTCATCATTACACAGGATGCCACAACCCAGCCTTTGGGGAACATATATCTTCGAGCACACTTCTGGAAGCATTCACAATACCATAGTGAGGGTATGCATTAAAGATCCTGTGTGAACTCAGCCTGCTTTTCCTGTCAGGCTCTTTACTAAACTGGTAATTCTTTTCATTCACAATTTATCAGGGGGTGAGAGCAGTGTCATCTTTGAAACAGAATATTAAAAAAAAAAAAAAAAAAAAGAGTGTTGGGATCCCGTCTATTCAAAGTCACTTTTGCTCTTCCAGATGGCTTGAATTGGGTTGCCAGCATTTAAGTCAGGAAGCTCTCAACTGCCCATGAGTCCAGCTCCAGAAGCTACTGGCCTTCATGAGCACCATCATTCATGTACACACACACACACACACACACACACACACACACACACACACAAAAAAAAAAAAATTAAAATAAAGTGTATATAAAGTATATCTTTAAAAATGAAGAAAATGAAGGCTCAGATGGTTTAGACAGCTCCAGGAAGTCTGTCTTTAGAGACAGTACAAGGAGAACAGTCGGGAGAAGAACAGACCAAGAGGCTGGAGAAACGGCTCAGTGTTTAAGAGCACTGGCTGCTCTTCTAGAGGACCTAAGTTCAATTCCCAATAAATAGTCACAAAAACATGGAATCCATTTTGTGTTGTCAATCTGGACATGGGTGGGCCTGCCTTCCAGTGTGGTTGATATACCCAGTGGCACTCCATTGGGGGAAAACTGGTCTCCTCCTTCCCAGTAGGTATCAACTGCAAATAGCTTCTTTGTTAGGGGTGGAATTTTGTATCCACTTCCCCTTCTCCATGATAAGTTTTTGTGTTGTTGGAATATACGCAGGTCTTGTGCATACTGTTACAATCTCTGTGAGTTCATATATCTATCAGCTCTGTTGTGTTTGGAAGACAGTGTTTCCTTGGAGTCACCCACTGCATCTGGCCCTTAAATTCTTTCTGCCTCCTCTCCTGAAGAAATCTCTGAGCCTTGAGAGTTGAGGGTGACAAAGACATCTTATTTAGGGCTGAGTGATCCAAAGTCTCTCATTCTCTGCACTTTCCATTTGGGAATCTCTGAATTAATTACCATCTACTACAAAAAGCCTTCTCTGGTGTGGATTGAGTGAGGCACTGATATATGGGAATAGCAATACATCATTAGAAGCCATTTTATTGTTTTATTCCTTTAGCCTAATAATAGTGACTGGTTTCCTCCTAGGGACTATGAACTATCTAGTCTCAAGTTCTTGGCCGCTTTATCAGAGTGGGCCTTAAATCGAATAAAAAAAGAAGTGGTTGGTTACTCCCAAAACATTTATGCCACTATAGTACCAGTATATCTTTTTTTTTTCTTTGTGCCTTTTTCCTGGAACTCACTTGGTAGCCCAGGCTGGCCTTGAACTCACAGAGATCCGCCTGGCTTTGCCTCCCAAGTGCTGGGATTAAAGGCGTGGGCCACCACTGCCTGGCGTACCAGTATATCTTGCAGGCAAGTTGCTGTTGTAGGTCACAGGGTTTGTAATTAGGTGATGTTGATTATTTTTCTCCTTCCATAGTCTGCAAATTACATTCCAACACCATCAACGCTAGTCAGTAGGAGTGAAGCATCTAATTGGACACCTGCTCAATTTCTCTGTGTTCAATGACAGAAGTACATTGTGTCTTCAATCATAGTGACTTACCATCAGGTTGGGGAGGGTAACCAATAGCCTTGAGAATAGTCTATAATGTTTAGGTGGAGGAGTCTATGGAACCCTTTTGAGAAGTGACTGACAGGATGTAACTTATTTCTGGAATTTTTGCAACTGTATTCATGAAGGATATTGGTCTATGATTTTCTTTTGTTGCTATGTCACTGTGTGGTTTTGGTATCAGGGTAATAGTAGCTTCATAAAAATAGTTTGGAAGTGATCTTTCAGTTTCTATTTTGCAGACTAACTTGAAGAACATTTGCATCAGTTCTTCTTTGAAAGTCTGGTAGAATTTTGCACTAAGTCCACAGGGCCCAGGGCTTTTATAGCTGGGAGACTTAATTAATGCTTCTATTTCACTAGGGGTTAGGGTCTGTTTAAATTGTTTATTCCATTTTGACTCAACTTTGGTAGATTGTATATATCAAGAAATTTGTCTATTTCTTTTAGTTTTTTTCCCCAGTTTTGTGAAATACAGATTTCTACAGTATGTCCTTAAGACTCTCTGAGTTTCCTCATTATCTGCTGTAACATCTTCCCTTTCACCTCCAATATGATTAATTTGAGCTTGTCTTTCTGTTTAATTTGGCTAAAGGTTTGTGACACTTACTGATTTTCTCAAAGAACCAACCCTTCATTTCATTGATTCTTTGTATCATTATTTGTTTCTAGTTCAGTGATTTCAGTGCAAGATTTTTATTTCTTCGTGTCTACTCTTTTTGAGTATTATTTCTTCTTGCTTTTTGAGATATTTCAAGTGAGTCATTAAGTCATTAATATGAGAGATTTCTTGGTATTTGATGTAGCACTTAGTGCTATGAACTTGCCTCTTAGAACTGCCTTCATTGTGTCCCATAGGTCTGAGTGTGTTGTGTTTTCATTTTCATTACATTCTAAAAAGTTTTTTAACTTCCTTCTTGACCCATTTTTCATTCAATGGTGAGTTGTTTGGCTTCTATGAGCTATATAATTTCTGCCATTTCTATTGTTGTTGATATTATGTTTTAATCCATTGTGGTCAGATAGGATTCAGGGTATTATTTCAATTTTCTTATATCTTTTGAGACTTGTTTTGTGTCCAAGTATATAGTCAATTGTGCAGAAAGTTCCTTGAGCTGCTGAAAAGCCATATCCTTTTGTGTTTAGGTAAAATGTGTAAATCTGCTGGGTCCATTTGACTTATGACATTATTTAACTCTGACATTTCTCTGTTTAGTTTTTGACAACATAACCTATCTATTGGTAAGAGTGGGATGCTGATGTTACCTGCCATCATTATATAAGGGTCTCTATATGATTTTTAGCTGTAGTATCGTTACCTTTATGAATTCTGGTACCATTTTGTGTTTGGTGCATAAATGTTTGGAATTGCAATGTCCTCTTGGTGGACTTTTCCTTTGATGAGTATGTTGTATTCTTACCCATCTATTCTGATTAGTTTTGGTTTGAAGTCTATTTTATCAAATACTAAAATCTTAAGCTAAGCGTGTTTGCTTCTTGGTTGTATTTGCTTAAAATACCTTTTCCCATTGCTTTACCTTAAGATGATGTCTGTTCTTGATGGTGAGGTGTTTTTCTGGGATGTAACAAAACTATGGATATTGTTTTTTAATTCAGTCTATTAGTCTATGTAATTTTATTGGGGGGATTGGAACTAATATTATTGACAGTTATTATTGAGTGGTGTTTATTAATTCCTGTTATTTTGTTGTTGTGGTGGTGGTAATGGTGGTGATGGTGGTGGTGGTGTGTGTGTTTTCCTTCTTTTGATAAACTGTTTTGGGGTTATTTATCCCTTGTTTCCTCTTGGATATAGTTAACATTCTCTTCAGATTGAAATTTTCCTTCTAGTGCCTCTTGTAGTACTAGATTGCTGGACAGATATGGCCTAAATTTGATTTTGTCATGAAATGTTTTTCTTTCTCCATTGACAGTGAATAACAATTCTGTTGGGTAGAGTAGTCTGAGATGGCAACTGTGGTCTTTCAGAGCTTTCAGAACGTCTATCCGGCCCTTCTGGCTTCCAAAAATCAGTTGCTATCTAATAGCCTGTCCTTTTTCCCCTTCTGGTTTTAAATATCCTTTGTTGTTGTTTTATTCATTTAATGTTTTGATTACTATGTATCATTGGGAGTTTTGTTTTCTGTTCTTGTGTAGCAGGAATCTTAACAGGTCTTATTAATAAAATCAAACCCAAACCAGGTATTGGGGTGAATGCTGGAAGATCAGAGAAGCAGAACAAGCCACAGCCATCTCACCTCACCAATTCCTCAGCTGATCCTGTTTCCTCAGATCGGAAGTCTCTGAGTCCTTATCCAGAATGGGTCTCAGCTGAACTGCTGCTCAAAAGCCTGAATGCTGAACCAGCCAAATGCTTAACCAGTCAAAAGCTTCTAGTTTCTGGTCTTCACGCCTTATAGATCTTTCTCCTTCTGCCGTCACTCCCTGGGATTAAAGGCTCACTTTTTGGGATTAAAGGCGTGTGTCTCCATGCCTGGCTATTTCCAATGTGGCCTTGAACCCATAGAGATCTAGATCGATCTCTGTCTCCCAAGTGGTAGGATTAAAGGTGTGAGTGCCACCATTTTCTAGCCTCTGTATCTAGTGGCCGTCCTGTTCTCTGACCCCAGATAAGCTTATTAGGGTGCACAATATTTTGGGGAGCACAATACCACCACAGTTCTTGTCTATTTGGTGCTCTGTATACCTCCCAAACATCCATCTTTCTTTCTTTCCTCTCTCTTTTCCTCCCTCTCTCCTCTCTCTCTCTTTTGACAGAGTTTCTCTATGTAGTCCTGGTTGTCATGGTAGACAAAACAGGCTTCCAACTCACAGAGGTCCTCCTGGGTACTTGAATTAAAAAGATGTGCCACTATGCCTGGCTGTCTCCTTCTTTAAATTGGGGAAATTTTTCTCTATGATTTTGTTAAAAGTATTTTCTCTGCCTTTGACTTGGGTTTCTTCTCCTTTCTCTATTACAATTATTTGAAAGTTTGGTCTTCTCATGGTGTTCTATATTTTTCTGGGTGTTTTGGGACTGGTTGTTTGATGTTTAATGTTTTCTTTAATTGAACTATCCATTTCTTCTACTTTGTCTTCAGGATCTGAAATTCTCCCTTCCACATCATTTAATTTGTTAACCTGAAGTTTTTGTTTAACTTCAGGAGTGTTTTTTAACTTCAAGTTTTAATTCAGTTTGGGTTTTCTTCAGTGATTTTATTGCTTTGCTAAATTCTACTTTCAACCCTTCAATTGTTTTTTATTATTTCATCCAACAGTTTGTGCTTTCATAGTCTTCATTAAGGCATTTATTCATATCCTCTTTAAGGTCCTTGAACATATTCATAATTGCTATTTTGAAGTCCTTCTCTTGTGCTTTGATTGGATGGCTTTTCTTGGGGCCTATTACAACAGAGTGGCTGGCTTCTGGAGGAGGCAGACTGTCTTAGTTGTTCACGTTTATGTTTTTGTACTGGGATCTTGGTATTTGGAGTTTTGACATTTGTGGTATCCCTCTTGGTATAGATATCTGGTCTCAACATCATTGCACATATGTTCTGTTATTTAGCTATCATGGCCCCAGTCTGGTTCCTAGCCAAGTGTGGTGACTGTGGGGGGTCTCTTCTACAGAGCATTTTGGCAGGTCAGTGGGGAGTCACCAAGGAATGGTGAAGGGCTAGAAGGAATGGCTGGACTCTAACCAAGCATGTCAGTTGTGGGGTCCTCATAGAGAGTGATTCTGAGTTCCACCCAAGTGTGTCAGTTGTGGGGTCCCTGGTAGAGAGTGATTCTGGATCACAGCCAGAGGTGGAGGCTGTCGGCCTCTGGAGGATGCAGTTGTATAGATCAGCAGGGAGTCCCAAGGAATAGAAATAAGATAGGAGGGGTGACTGAGGAGGGCCGCAGGACAAGGGTACCCTAGGTCCACACCCCAAGTCCCAAAGACATGGCAGTGGAGTGGAAACAGGACTGAAATAATGATTTTTTTTAATTAAAAAGAAAGAACAAATGCAACAGGACCAGGGTTTTGTGGTGGGACAAAGTTTTGCTCTCTTTGCCACAAAGCCAAAAGGAGACGGACATCTGAATGCATACAGATTTCTGGTCTGAGCTCTTGGCCCTGCTCTGTCTCCATATACTTTCTGACATGGAATCATACTTTGTCCATAATTAGCTTATAGGAATTGCCAAGCATACAAAATGTAAAGAGTCCATGACCCAAAGCACAAACTTCTATTCTTTGTGAGCAAGTGAAGGGAAATCTTTTGTGTCTTATCCTCAAACAAGTTAAGTTTCTAACACAAACTTTTCAGCAGTCTGTCACCAGCAGGCCCTGCCACAGAGCAGGAGTAGACAAGAGAACCAAAGGAAAGCCAGTTCAAGTGAGCAGAGGATAACCAGGATCATGCAGAGGATGACCATCAACAGAGAATGACCATGAGCAGAAAATGACCATCAACAGAGAATGACCATGAGCAGAAAATGACCATCAACAGAGAATGACCATCAACAGAGAATGACCATCAGCAGAGAATGACCATCAGCAGAGGATGACCATCAATAGAGAATGACCATCAGCAGAGGGTGACCATCAATAGAGAATGACCATCAGCAGAGGGTGACCATCAGCAGAGAATGACCATCAACAGAGAATGACCATGAGCAGAAAATGACCATCAACAGAGAATGACCATCAGCAGAGGATGACCATCAGTAGAGAATGATCAAGACCATGCAGAGGTTAATCATCAGCAGAGGATCACCATCAGCAGAGGATCAGCATCAGCAGAGGATGACTAGGACCATGAAGAAGACCTTCCCTCCAAGGCTCAGAATTCCAAGAAGTGGATGAAGATAGCAGGAAACAATTTCCTTGGTGATAAATTACCAAACAGGGATTAAATTACTTTTTTAATGGGGTTCATTTATTACAAAATAATTTCTCATAAAAAAAAATCAAAATACTTACAAAAAAGGCTTGTAATTTATAAAAGAATATTTCTTTTTGGATGGACAGTAAGTGCCATTTCAGGACTGTCTTCCATCATCTTCAATCATGAGGTTTCCCAGGATAGAGACTGTGTAAACATTCGCCAAACTATTTCCCTTTCCTCACTGACAAACTGTTAGGCTGCGTTTTCCATCTTCCCTTGTAGCAAGTAGGACCTTGAAAATGAGCTCTTGTCTATGGAATGTGAGCAGCAGTCACAAACACTGCGGCTGTTGCCTCTGAAACCTCCTGGACAGTATTCCTGGTTCTCTTGTTCCCTTGTAGATGGCTGGAAGCAGAGGAGTCGAGGGTTGGTGGGGAGTGAAGTGGACAGAGAGGCTTTAATTCACGGACTTCAAACCCAAGAAAAGGGAATGGGTAGAATTCGGGGGATCTGAGACCTCCAATGGGGAAAATGTGGTATACTTATGCTTTCTAGAAAACTGGAATTTACTTCAGTCATGAACAAAAAAAATCACAGCAGAATTCACGATAGCTGTGATTTTGTCACCATTAGAAGTAAGTTATTTTTCACGTCAGGTCTGGTAATTGGGAGCGTTGAAGACCACGTGGGCTTCGCTACTCTGACATTTTGCTGGATATTTTGCCACTTCTGGATGGTGTTCTAACAGAGAAGCATGTGAGTCACAGTTTCTTAAATCCTTAGTGGACTGCGCTTTGACCTTTGTGATCCTCAGCGACAGCTCTCTGCTGGCTCAGCAGAGTGCACTGTCTTCCCCAACATCTTTCAACTGAGCACTCCCACAGTAGGCCAAAGGTCAGCCTGTGAAGGGACACAAACAACAAAGCCAGTGTGGTCCAAGGACAAGATGTTGAATTGTTCTGAAAGCTGGCCTGGAGTAATACCTGCCTACATACCCCACAGCCACAGTGAAGACAGTTAACCATCTCTGCCAGGGAGTGCTAAATAGCTCTCTGTCAGTTCCCTTCAAATGAGCATTTCCTTCAACACATAATCCAGAAATATGCCCTTATTTTTAAAATTGGTTTTCAGACAAGAAAAGCATTTCCATGTGGTCATCAAAATAAGTAATTAAATTATTTAGGAGGAGTGCACACCGGAGGCCACACATATGCTTCTCATTAAGTTTAGCTACGATGACCCTTTCTTTTTCTTCCCTTTTCTTTTCCTGATTTGCTTAACAGAACATTTCCTATGAGTCTATCTTAATGGTTTCATGATGTTGTTGTATGTATTCATATGTCCATTTTTGAAGAACAGTGAGTTTGTAAGCTTAATTCAGTTGAGGATCATAGAAATCCAAACCAATATCTCACAGGCAATTCTTCATCCACTCTATCTTCATCTACATTTCAGTTGCTAATAACTTGACATTATTCGACTTTAGCCATTCCATAGGCATGTGGACAGAAAACACAACATCTCTGGCATTCTAGGCTCCCAACACTTAAACTGCAAGGAACCATCTAACATACTTCAAGTTGGCTTTGTCAATGAGTAGCCTGAATATCTTAAAGGCATCTTATCTCTTAATTAAAAATTGATTTGTTGTATGAATAGATGATAGATAGAGCAAATGTAATATGAAAGAGCATCAGTGAGCACCAGTGAGGTAGCATGTTCGATTTCTATCCCTTGTTCTAGGAACTTAGTTTCCTCCAGTGAAGGTTGCCACCATTATAAATTTATTTTATGCCATTTCAAGCTATATATTCCTTTTTATATATATATGTTCATTTCTTCATACAAATAAGATATTGTGCTATGAATATCTTTTAGTTACTTTTTAAAAATTTTACAATAACATTTATAAAATCTTTTCATAAAAGTACATAAAAATCTTCTTTTGTCTTCTGTATAATATTCCATTTTTTGGATACACCATGTTCTGTTTAACCAGTTTCTTGTTAACAGATATTTAGATAGATTCTTATCTCCTATAATTATAGTATTTCAATTGTCCTCCCCCAATAAGGTCATTTTGTACACATAAGAATGTGTATTCATTAAGCAAATACCAAGGAAGAGAAGATATAAGAATTTTAATCTGATAAACACCATGAAGTATTACAATTTCATAATAATATCATTTGCGGTGACTACTAAATGGACTTCTCCACTGGACAGGAATTTTCCGCAAAGAGTTCTAGTGATGAGAGGACCCAGCAACTTCCTTTGATTCTTTGGTTTTAGCTGAAGGATTAAGCAGATAGAGTAGCTTATACCTAAAGATGGTAATCAAAGATGCTAAGGGCTGGGGGTTAGGGTAGACAGGTGAGGGGCGTGAGAGTGTCTGGGAAGGATAGGCTAATGGTATTTAGAGTGAAGGATACTCTGGCATCATTAGGGCTACTCTGGCTGAAGATGTCAAGAAGTGAAAAAGAGAGGTAATCTGGAGAATCTCTTGTGTAGTTGGAGAGGAGGGGAGAACAGAGATGAAATTGGGATTGAGAAGACTCAAGCTTGCCCTCTCCATCTTCCACTTACTAGGATATCATGATACTGGATAAATGAGGAGAACAATGCCTTGCATGTTGTTGTATTAGATACTCTTTTGTACCTGGCAGGAAGATTTTATTATGAGTTGCCAGTTTAGGGGGTCACAGCCATCCCTGGCAGGGACTTCATGGTGGTGGGAGCATGAGGGAGCTAGTCACATCATGTTGTTGGCAATCAGGACGCAGCAAGTGGTGAACACTCTCATGGATGCTTTCTCCTTTCCCCCCATTTTAATCAGCTAGAGACATTACCCCAGGAGTTGGTGCTGTCCACATTCAGGGTTTGATCTTCCATCCTCATTAAATGTCGCTGAAAACACCCTCATAGGAATGCCCAGAGATACATCTTCCAACTGATTCTAAATCTAGTCAAACTGATAATGAAGAGCAACCATCACAGGTACCCTAAGGAATAAAAAGATAGTACCTATGAAATATAAACTTAAAGTATGACTGGATGTGAACTAGACTCTCATGTGTTTAGGCATAAATGAATATTAACTGTTGAAAGTTCACCAGAGCATCATCACCTAAGGGCCCAGGCCATGACTGGCCTGCTCAGGGCCATGACTGCCACAATTCCAATTACAGTCCTCATGGAATACAAACCAAGTGAATACTGTTAAACATTCAAAGTTATGTTAAGTCAACTCCCCTAACTGCAACAAGGAAACAGAAATGCAAAGAGAGAGAGGCTTGTGAGTGTGAGTGGTCTGATTTAGGGGGCTGTGTGTTTATAACTAATCACCATGAGGGAAAACTGACAGTGGCTGCTTTATTTAAATGCATTGATTAGATAAGCAACTAAATGATGATCATCTCAAGGTGCTTTCAGAAGTTGTTATTTTGTGCTCCTCAAATCCTACTTCAAGAAACAAAGAAAGAAGTATTTTGATTTGAAATGTATGTATAATAGTGATGCAAACTGCTGAAAGTTTGCCTTCTCTTATTTTCTTGTAGTTTTAAACTATTTTTTTCTTCAAACACATTTTGTTTGAGTAGATGAAAACATTCAGGTGGCCCATTATCAGCTAGTGATTCTGAAGTCTGGCCACAGTACATTCTGTCTCCATGCAGAAATGTGCAGATAAGGGGATAATTGTTCAAGTATGGCCAAGCATCCGGTTTTCAAAAATAAAATCAAAGAATTGGGGTTAAATGAACTTGAAAGTTCTTTCTAGCCCTAAAATAGTTGAATTTTGTCAGTGAAGGCACAATGGGGAGAATAGGCGTTAAAAGGATTAAAAAATAATAATAATAACTGAAAGAAAACCAAGTCCCCCATGAGACAGTAATCCCATTACAGTTGGAGGGTTATAATAAGCACCTCGCACTTATATGTCTTGCTTTGCCTAATTTTTGCAGTCCTTGCACAGAGGCATAGGAGAATCTGCCCAGAGTCCTGCAGCTAAAGTGAGGAGCTTGCTCTGAGCACATACCATGACTCCAAGCAGCAAGTTGGCCAACAATCAGGGGCCTTTGTACAAGACTGTGGCCCCAAATCAAAGAACAGTCTTCTAGTGAGTTGAAAGGGCTATTAAATGGGGGTGGTCTGCCAGGCACAGAGACATGCAGAGATAATGTCAGCTGTGACTGAAGGCCCAAGTCTGTGCCATGGAGCCTTCCTAGTCATGGCTCCATGGAGTAGGCCTCTTGCCCTGCTGCATCCTCTCTGAGAGCCAGTAATTATTTTCTTAATTGGTGACATTCTTCCTCCTTTCTACTTCCCACTTTCGTTCTGAGCTAGCCTGAGCCATTTGGCAGCACTGTCTCTAGTTTCTCTGTATTAATATCAGGTCGATCCCAATAGTCAAAGGAGGTGAGGTAAGGAACACAAATGTGCAAGCCCATGGCCATATGACAGATGATAGAAGTAGCACAAGGAAACCCCTACATCACACATGGCGGACAAGCAGACATAAAATAACAAGTAGCCCAGGGACCCCAAGTATTTGTTCTCTTGGTCTGGCCCATGACTCCCTGTTTGAATAGTATAAAGGAAAGCATACCACAGTGGCATGGTTCAGGTGACCAATAGCTCTCACACTACTAGAATTTTCCAAACTAGCAGTTGATTTAGTACTGTCTGAGAGCCCATCTTACTGCGTGAAGAATATGTATTCTAGAACCCTGTTCCTTCAAGGACAAATGCCACTTTCCCACGTACAAAGCCAAGAGTTGGCAAGCTAGGGCACATGGGCCCAATGGCCTGTGTCTGCTTTAGCAAATAAAGTTTTATTGAAACACAAGTTTGTCTATCCATTTACCTTCTGTCCATGGCTGTAAGTAGCTGAGCTTTCTCTCAAATCAGAAAGCCTACCCAGACATGGGGGGGGAAAAGTCCCATTACAAAGGAGACAGAAAGTGAACTTGGTCTTCCAGTCTTATGTGGACTGAGGGTGAACTGACCAATCTAAAATGAAAAGAATGCATTACCTTAGGCTATTCAGATAAAAATAAATTTTAAAAAGCCACTTCCCTCAATTCTTCTTGCTGAAAATGAAAAAGCTAAAGGTTTCACAATTTCTTCGCCATGTAATCCTATCTCAGGGCTGTCAGCGTCTTAATAGTGTATTGATTGGCCCACACTTCAGCTATCTCTAAAGAAGCATTATTACTGTTGGGCCAAACATGAAAAACTACTTTTAAAGACCTTTTTAAGGGCTTTTTGATTTTTCAAAAGCTTCTTGGGGGCTTATTGAGCTTCTCTGAGAGCAGAATTAACTCCACAGAGCTTTCTCTGTTACCGAGACCGTGAATTCATCTACAGCCAGCAAAGTATCAATGACTCATGGCGGGGGAAATGAGGGGCCCTCAAGATGAATTAATGTGGTAATTAGTTACGTGGACACCTGGATTTCTAGTCCTCTTCTAAGTAAGGAGATTTTTGCTGCCATTGCATTGGAGACCCATGATCATTACCAATAGTCTTTAAAATACATGGAATGGATTCCAGAACGAAAGGGTAGGGAGTAAAGAGAAAGGAAGATGGATTGTAAAAGTTAAATATGTTAGTGCATAATACTGTTTTTCAATTATATAAATGCCTGGCAAGCAGAAATAAGACAACTTCATTTATAGACTTCACTGTATTTATTGATTGTTCATATCTTTTACTTCAACATAAAAAAATAGCACAAGAATAACTTTCATTGAATGCTTAGGAAAAGATTTGGTGACCGTCCACTAAATGTTATCACTTGGGGCTCATGTTGTGCTCTGGCATTTTCTGTAGCTCTGCTAGTCTCTGTGCTTCTCCTCTATCCACTGATCATACAATCCAGCTGAACTGGCTTCTGCCACACTGTTTTCTAGGGAAACCACTTAACCACCTACAACCTCTTTCTACCGTCTCCAAATCTGTAGTATTGGGCCAGTGAGATAGCGCAACAGACAAAGGTGCTTGTCTCCAAGCCCAGCAACCTGAGTTTGATCCCCAGGCTTCATGTGGTAGAAGGAAAGAACTGACTTCTGAGTGTTTTCCTCTAGCCTCTATATGGGCAGCCTAGCACCTATGGGCTGCCACTCACATACACATCATAGGCACACATAATAATTTTTATTAATGTGTTACTTATTAAAATAGACAAAATAAAATGTAAAGGACACAATGTACAGTCTTCAAAAGTGGGTTTGTTAAGGTATAATTAACATATAACTTATAATTCACAGAGTTCTATACATTTGACAAACACATACAACTGGACAACCACAATCCAGACACAGAGGAGTGCTAGCCCTGGCCCCACAAACCGTACCTCTGAAATAGTAACTCCTCCTTCTGCTCACAACTTCCACAACCACTAATTGCTTTCTTCATCTCTTGTCTGGCTCTCAATAAGGACATTTTTCTCTTACTTTAGTTACCCAAGTGTCTTGACTTGCCTCCTTCTTGTGTGGACAGACATCTGCCCCTTTCCAGGCAGAAAGATGACCCATCCTTTTGGCTGACTCAGTTACTTCAGAGAACCTCCTCATTGGCTCTGGAAGGTGAAGGATGCTGGGTCTCTATGGTAAGCATTTGATGATGCCATACTTCCTTGCCCAGGAACGTGCTAGGCAGACCATTTTGACTATGTTTTCCAGGATCAAACAGATGGCTTGGAATTTGCTTTTGACTAAATGAATATGCCTGCTTGCCAGAGATCTCATTACCTAAGGATTGATTTAAAATTCCAAATCTACACAGGGTTGAATAAAGACCTCTCCTTGCTTCAGCCCCTCTTTAAGAATGGTCATCTGTGACATGGGTGAGACTCTCCTTTTTTAAACACCGGGGCACCCAGAGCAGGAGCCTGCTCAGTCCTCATGCTCTTTGGGATGCCTGTTGCTTCTCCTCCTGGTATTTCTTCATTCAGATCAATATCATCCAATTGGCAGTTTAATATCTTGAAATCACGATGGCTCCTTGTCACAAGTCTTTAGTATTTATTCATTGGATGAAGTCTGGGCTTCTCTGGCTGGTAAATAAATGGCCATCTGAGCCCACCCAGGTTTGAGAGTAGAGTTGATATATTTGATTTGTTCCATACACATAGACCCATGTACCCACAAGGAAAGAGCACAGAACATTTCTAAGCATAGATCACTAATCAGGAGGACACATTTCAAGTGGTCCCCACATCTTGTTGTCACAGATAGACTGTTTAATACCATGAGTTGTGAGGCTTAGGAGCCCACCTGCCCTTGTCAGGATCCTGACCACTCCTGTTACTAGTTCTGTGACCTGGGGCTGGTGACTTTACCTGTATGTGCTTTTGTTTATTTGTGAAACTTAAAGACTTGTGGAGGAAAACCCTTGTTTTTCTACAATCTCCCATTCTCCCAGTAGGCTCTGTCTTTGGACAATCTATTCCACTATGCTTGGGTTTGCAGAATCAAACTATTGGCCTTGGTAGCCCTGGCCATCCATTTCCTCTGACTATTTTCTTAACATTACTCACTGTGTGTGCTTGCACGCATGTTCTCTCTCTCTCTGTCTCTGTCTCTCTCTCTCTCTCTCTCTCTCTCTCTCTCTCTCTCTGTGTGTGTGTGTGTGTGTGTGTGTGTGTGTGTGTGTGTGTGTGTGTCACAGCATGCATATGGAAACGAGAGGACAACGTGTAAGAATCAGTGCTCTCTTTCTACTATGTTGGGACCTCAGGGATCAAACTCAGGTCGCCAGGCTTGGTGGCAAGTGCATTTACCTTGCTGTCTCTCCATCTGATTTTTTTTTTTTTTTTTTGAAAGACAGATGTCCACTAGGCAGCTTTATTCTATGGAAATTACTGCAATCCTTATTGTCTCACTGACCAGCAAGACTCTGAAACAAGGAGAGCATAGAACACTTTTAATGGGTGCCTGTTATAAGGAAGGTGTTCACTCTCCACTGCTTCTGTCTATGAGCTCACTTTTCTCATAACAAATCTAGAGTTATTTCCCCACTTTACAGAGGAAGAGACAGAGGTGCAGCAGCTGGCTGTGTTATTTGCCCAAATTTACCCGGCCGCAGAATAGTTAAATTGGAATTCAAATATAAGAACTGGAGTCCCAGTGTCCATGTTTGAAATCATACTGCATTGAGGGTGTGGCTGGCTTCATAAAAGCCATGGGTTGATCCTTTTCTACCTAAATTTGCATAGGAATCATCTGTGACCTTGTAGAGATGAGATGTTGATTCACAATGTTTGATGGGCACTGCAAGTGCCTTTTTGTTTTGTTTTGTTTTCCTTTTCTTGAAAATAGATTTTTTTTCTCACTGATTTTGGTTTCCCCTCCCTCTACTCTTCCCATTTCCTCCCCACCTCCCCTCCCACCCATCCCCTTTCTGTTTCTCACTTTAATCTCTATCCATCTACTTCTCTTACTCTTATTATCTACTTTTAAAATTTACTTTACAATGTATTATTATTATTATTATTATTATTATTATTATTATTACTATTACTATTATGTGATGTATGTGGGGACTATACATGCCACAGTGTGTCCCTGTGTGTGTATGTGTTGTGTGTGTTGTGTGTGTGTGTGTGTGTGTGTGTATGTGTGTGTGTTTTGTGTGTGTGTATAAAATGTGAAGTTATTTTTCTCCTGTCTTTATGTGTGTTCTGCAGGTCAAACTCAGTCATCAGCCTTGCTTAGTAAACACTTAACCTGCTGAGCTATCTCCCTGGACCTCTTGCCCACCCTAATCTTTTGAGTAGATTTCCAGCTTTGACCATGTAAGCATCTGCAACTCAGGACCACCTTGGGGTAGGCTCATTGGTCCCTTGAGCTGAGCTTTGCTTTGAGGAAGATTTTCCCTTCTCTTGTCTCCTATTCATTTCCTGTCTTCCCTTCTCTCTTCTCTCCTCTTCTCCCCTTTCCCTTCTCCCTCCTCTCTCTCTCTCTCTCTCTCTCTCTCTCTCTCTCTCTCTCTCTCCTCTCTCTCTCTCTCTCTTCTCTCTTCTCTCTTCCTCTCTTTTCCAACATGGTCTCCATCTACAGGCTGTCCTGAAACTCACTGTGTAGACCAGGCTGGCTTTGAACTTGCTGTGATCCCTCTGCCTCTGCCTGCAAAGTGCTGAAATTACAGATATGAACAACCACGCTGAACTTTGAAGAACATGTGTTTTTTCTCGCTGGTGTATTATCTGCCAGATGCTCCCAGTGGTTCGATTCAGGGTGTTCTATTTTCTGGCACATTTATTCACCCTTATGTGTAGTGGAGTTACAGGAACCCACCCTGTTAGTTCAAGGACCCATGCTCCCTCTGTGGGAAAATATTTTCTCAGCGGTGAGGCTCTCAATTCAGAAAACCACAGACTCTTGAGAGTTGACAGGACCCTTGATGTTGTCTCTACCTTCACCACTCACATGTAGCCTTCAGAAGGACAGAACTGATAACTTCTGGGAATTTGTGAGAAATGCAGGATCCCAGGAGCCACCCAGAACTACTGAGTCAGAATTGCAGTTTTAATAAGATCCCAGGAGACGAGAGCTTGCATGGAAGGAAGAGACGTGCTGCTGTGCAGTAGGCTCCTATAAGATGCAGGGATCCATCTGGTCGATAGCCTTCAGGGTCCAGCTTCAGCATGGACCACATGCTCTTAGGTCAGAATATCAGTTCCTGACTTTGATTGCACATGGAAATCACATAGAGTGATGATTAAAAAAAAAAAAAAAAAAGAATGAAAGAAAGAAAAAAGAAAAGAAGGAAAACACTCTGATGCTGAGACCTTGCCCCTAAATGATTAGATTGGAATCTCTGCTGCATGAAGTCCCCTAGTGACTTTGAACTCCTGATGTGGAGCCATCTATTTGCATCTTCTGCTATCCCCTTCTTTCCTTGCTTTGATTTCCTGTGAAAATGCAAATATGCCCTTAGAAAGGCAAAACTGTTATCTCTCATTTACACTTTGCTTGAAAATAGTATTTTTTTTAATCAGCATAAATAATTTATCACAAACTCTCTAATACCATGCGGTAGTAGGCACAGCAATTCACACAGGAGCATTCTGAATTGGAAAGGCCAAGAGTCTAGGGAGGGCAGGAAAGTGCACAGTAAACAGGTGGCCTTGAAGGGCAAAGGTCATACCTGACCTTCATTCACCAAACTGTGGTGGAACTGGGAAGGAACTGAGCCAGAGCCAGATCCTGAAGCTCTTCTTTGGCAGGTCCACTGTGGCATTCTTCCTGTCTTCCTGCTTCCTCTTGCATAGGATGGGATGAGGGAGGGGTGAGGCAAGGAATGCCAGGGTTGCCTAGGACTGTTGAATCTACCAAATTCTCCTTTATATGTATTCATTTCTCAAACCAAATTATTTTTGCAAAGTAAGTCAATTTAATCTAGATGCTTGAGGATAAAATCTCGTCACAATTTCTCCCCCCTGTTCCCAGAGAGGCTAACTTTTAAGCCTGAACAAACACACTGGGTTCTGTTAATAATGACTTTGACACATAAGATAGATTTATAGATACCTTGGAGGTATAAAAGCTTGCTTCTCGGGTCTTTAAATGTCCCAGTAGGTGATCTTTAGAGATAACTGTCTATTACAATTCACTCTTTACATCAAACAAGTATTATAGGAAGAGGGATTTTTTTTTTTTTTTTGGTAATTTCTGGTGAGGTACAAATGTTGGTGGTCACTATAGGAAGTAGGTGTTCCCAGATTGCTGACATCTTGCTGAAAGAATTGCAGAAGCACAAACAAATAACAAAACAGCAAGGGATTTTCTTCAAAGGCTGCAAAAGTACAGAGTAAACATCCAGCAAGGACACAGAGGGCTCCAAGAGAGATATTTCAAGAGCCCTGTTCATGGTAAAGAAGGAGTTAGTCTCTAGGTGTGGGGTATAGGCAGTTTCCTGTTTTGATTGACAAGCTTAGGTGATGTATACCTTTGTTCCCTATGTATGTCCTTTCTCATGATGCATCTAATTTCAACCCCATGCCTAATGAATCATGCATAGGCATATGACAGTACATAGTTCATCATATGCTTATGTGTTTGTTGTGAAGATGTAGCTTGAATTACTGTGCATGCACTGAAAACCAGTCCAGGATGGGCCAGCTCATTGTCTCCAGTTCCAAGATATAGCTCTGGGTGTGTGTAACCACAAAGGGAAATTACTGGAAGGTTCCTAGGGAGCTATTTGGTAGTGTCAGGGATGAGTAATGAGTTGCTTTGCCTGGAGAGAGGTATATGTATAGCTAGCTCAATGCAGCTGGGGGTCCCAGGTTGCTAAGCTGGTCTTGAAAACTACCTGCTTCAAGTACACAGTGCGGTGTTGCCATCTCCAGGCTCAAGGCTGCACAGGAGATTTCCAGAGCAGTGGTCCTCAACCTTCCTGATGCTTTGACCCTTTAATACAGCTCCTTATGTTGTAGTGACCCCCAACCATAACATTATCTTGTTGCTACTTCATAACTGTGATTTTGCTCCTGTTATGAATCGAAGTGTAAATATCTGATACACAGGATATCTGATACATGATCCCTGTGGGGGTCATGACCCACACATTGAGAACCACTGCTCTAGAGCATATTCATGTTGCTTAACTAAAAACTTGTTACCTACACATTAGTGACTAAGTCCCTTCTTTCTGGTGACTACCTCCATTGTGTTTTCTATTTCTCTGAGTTTTTTTTTTTTTAGGTATGGACATAATTGGAGTCATATAGTAGTATTCATCCTGTGACTGGGTTGTTTTACTTAACATAATGTCCCAAAAAGTGCACTATGTTGTTGTATACTACAAGATTTCTTTTTCTTGGGCTGAAGAATACTCATATTATGTACACACACACACACACACAAACACACATGCATACACACACACACATACACACATGCATACACACACACACAAACACACATGCATACACACACACACAAACACACATGCATACACACACACATACACACACATGCATACACACACATACACACACATATGCATACACACACATGCATACACACATGCATACACACACATACACACACATGCATACACACACATACACACACATATGCATACACACACATGCATACACACACATACACACACATGCATACACACACATGCATACACACACATACACACACATGCATACACACACATACACACACCACACGCACGCACGCGCGCACTTCCCTCAGCCATCCATTTGCTGAAGGACTTAGTACTGTTCCACAGCTGTGAATGCAGTAACAAGGAAGTGCTAAGGACAGCATCGCTGTTTTCCTTTATGACCATGCAATTTGCTTTCCTAGGAAAATGTGAGTGGAAGACAGAGAACCTTTTTAATAGCATGTTTTCTGGTAAGCACAGTTATTTTTCCACATTAATATGATATTGGAATTTTATCTGGATACCAGTTTTGGTATACATAGTCTACTTTTTTTCCACTGGCTTGTATTTTAAGTTCAACGTTTGTATTTATTTTTGAGCGTATACAGACTGGCATGACTAGCTTGAATATTCTTGACAGGTTTCTATTTTTAAACTAAAATACTTGGGGAAATTACGATGGATTTTTTTTAAAGCATGAGAAGAATCCCAGTCATATTCTGAATGAATCTTTGGTATCAATTCAGATCTCTTAAAGAAGGGTACTCCTAGGAGAATTCAGTGATAATTGTTACTCATAACCTAACCTTGAACACTGGACATCAGGCAAACATGGTCCTTTTTAAATTATGTTCTTATAATTTAATTAAATTAACTTTTCTTCTGTGTGACCAAAATACATTTATTCAGATTTTTTTAAAGAAGGGTACACCTGTGAAGATTCATCAGCTCATGCTGGTAGTTTCATGTACCCACTCATTTTGTCTTGAAAATGTGGCAACATGCAAACTTGAAACTATGCAGTCAAATATGAAACAATTGTACAGGACACATGTAGCAATATTCTACATTGTCCGTGTCTGTTCCTTTTTCCAATTCTAATGTTTTTTCCTAATGTCAGTGTCTCATCTTTGTCCCGAGTTCCTTCTCTTAATGTTCTTGTTCTCTGTGGTTAGTGAAGGCTTAAGAATACACAAGTACATCTACTTGCACCCACAGGTCCACAAGGAACAATAGTATATATAGATACATGAGGTATACAAACATAAACACACATACACAAATACACGGGACACACACACACACACACACACACACACACACACACACACACACACATGCTTTCTTACCCTATTAAGTACAGCTTTTCCATCACCGCAGTCTGCTTCTCACCCAATGAAGGAAGATAACTTGAATGATATGATTTTGTGTACATGTATAATTAAGTTCACCACTACAAAACTGTTTGGAGCCAGAGAATTATCCAACCTCCTTTTCACCAAAGACACACTTTCAAGGACACTTACCACCATCTCCATGTTCTAAACATCTTCATGGATAATTTATCTATGATCACGCACTCAGCAAACACTCTGATCTATTCTCACAACTCAGACCCAAGAGCTTTAGTGGTGTCTCCTGGGATACATTGTTGCAGTCTAGACACAACTGAGGAGGATGTGCCTGGGACAACCCTGTTCTAAAAGGGACACAAGAATGTGCAAGTTGGGAAGGACACTGTATCCCACCAGTTTAGCCCAGGAAAACCATGTCAGAGAAGCAATGTGACTCATCTGGGGCCCTATAATAAGTAACAAACAACACAGAAGGACAGAGAACATGAAAATCAGACATATTGGATGAATTAAGAGGCACTAAAGCTGTTGGAAACTCTGAGTGGGCCTCCCCAGCAGCTGGGACTAGATAGTGTCTGCTGCCATTTGGAGGTAGATTCTGTGTGCACACCTCCTCCCCTCCCCCCATTTGAATGGACCAGCCACTCTCCCTACCCAGAAGAACCCTTACCTATTATCCCATTACGATTTTGAAAGGTCTTTCATTGTCCCAAGATTCAATCTTTGGTTCATCATGATTCCATGTGCATGTAGGAAACAAGCGATTTGGTTCTTTGTCTTGACCTTGGATCTTGTTTACCATCTCCATGCCTTCTGGGGTTTCAGCCTGGGGTAGACTCAGCTTTGTCTCTGGGAAATGTAACAGTGATGGGATGAAATGAAGCAAATATTTGGTGCGTATCTGTGGCAAGAATCTTAAAGAGTTCTTATTAATGAAGTCAAACCTGAGGCCAGTTATTGGGGTGATTGCTGGAAGATCAGAGAAGAAGAACAAGCCACAGCTATCTCACCTTGCTAGTTCCTCAGGTGATCCTGTTTCCTCAGTCTGGAAGCTTCTGAGTCCTCCTCCACATGAATCTCAGCTGAACTATGTTGCTCCAAAGCCTGAACACTTAACTAACCAGATGCTTAACTAACTACATGCTTTACTCTAATTGCTCTGGTTTCTGGTCTTTATGCCTTATATATCTTTCTCTTTCTGCTGTCACTGCCTGGGATTAAAGGTTGGGTTTCTGGGATTAAAGGCGTGGGTCACCATGCTTAGCTGTTTCTAAAGTGGCCTTGAACTCAGAGATCCGGCTAGCTCTGCCTCCCAAGTGCTGGGATTAAAGGCGTGTACCACCACCACCCAACTTCTGCTATGGCTTCCTCTTCCCATTTTCTAGCCAGCATTTTTGGCTTTGTTCTAGTGGCTGTCTGTCTCTGACCCCAGATATGTTTATTTCGGGGAACACACAATATTTCAGGGAACACAATACCCACCACACGTATCCACTGTGTGGTGAGCAATGTACATCCATTTGTCCAGTGAGCACATCTTTGGAAATATAATTTATGCCCCACTGTTCAGGACAAGAAGCTAAAGCTAACTCTCTCATCTTTGACTATTGATCCTTCTTTCTATTGTCGTTTAACACCACCAACCAAAGACATCCTCTGCTGCTTCCCTAAGACACCATGGTTGCTCTTTCTTACAAGGCCACCATCTGGACATGACACACAACATCTTTCTCTTGAACCTGTCTGACCCCACAGCCCTTTCCCCTGTGGCTGGGTACAATGTAAGTCTCCCCAATCTAGCTGTTTTCTCCCCACTTGACACATTCTACTTTGTAACACTTCTCAGACCAAGTAATCATCTCTTGTGTTTCAGTATCTGTGAGGAATGAATTCCAGGATATCCCACAGTTACTCAGGTCCCTTGTATAAAATGCCATAGTGAATACACATAGTCCAATCCACATCCTTTGGTAGACTTTAAACCATCTCTTGATTACTTATAAAAACCTAATACAATATAAGTTCTGCATTAGTAGTTACTATAAAGTATTGTTTAGACAGTAATGACAGCAAAGAAGTCTGTAGGTTTTAAAAAGGGACACAGATTTTTGGAGGTGAGGGGAGTATTTTCCAGCTGTGGATGGGCGAATCTCAATGGTATTGAAGCAGTGGTAATGGAAGACTGGCTGTAATTCCCAATCCTTTTAGTCTACCTCCTTGTTCTTATTGTCCTCCTTTTAGGAAACACACAAATAAAAATAAAATCAATCTCAGATGGCAAAATGTACTTTTAATTCTTTTCACAGGTTTTCTCTTGGCATCAGGAAAATCCATATTTATAAGCATCGCTGGTGAATAACTCAAAAATGAAGTCTGCATTCTCCTGCTTCCCAGGTTTACCTCCAACACTGGAGGCCTGCCCTTCCCACCTTCCCTTCTCATGCCTCCCATTTCCGCTGTGTGGGAGGACTGGATATGAGCTGCCTGGAAATTATGATTTGCCTTCCCAGAGCCTTTGCAGAGACAGGGGAAGGCTTTGGTCCTGTGATCAATATGTGGGGTGTGTGTGTGTGTGTGTGTGTGTGTGTGTGTGTGTGTGTGTTAAATGCTGCATTTCATTTTTGTTTTATTTTATTTTACTTTTGGCAAGTGAATGGCTTCCCAAACCTCAGGGCTTTTCTGAAAATAAACCTCATACAGGACTTCCTTTGCTTTTAACAAGTGACATCTGACTGAACCGGGATGGGGAGGAAACGTCTTTTGTGGAAGCTGAGACTGCAATGTCTAGGTCGAACTGAGACATCATTTTTCTGATGTCTTCACTTTATAGAGGAGAAAAATAAGGTCTTGAGAGGTCGGTGGATTCAGTTAACTCCTCATGACAATTAGTGACAGGCCTGGGAGGAGAGTACAGATCTCCTGACCCCACGTCTGTAGAGACTTCTGAGCTGCTGTATCTTCCACAAATGAGCCCTGTATTTTGCAATTGCGAGACAGCTCTCCACACAGACACCTCTAGGAAGAGACACAGTGTTAGGTGACAACTTTGGTCCCCTTGTTCTGCTATACCACATGTGGCTAGCAGCTATGGGAGGCTGGATGTCCTTGAAGCATCCCCAACATCTCCAAGCCATTCACACACCAGATCTCTGCGCTGTCAAGAAAATGGCAGCTTGTGTCTCTTTCTCGCATGTTTAATTTGGCAGCTCTGGACAGAATGGCATAGTTAGTGAGGTTGGCTCTTCCTGTCCACCTGCCCCTTGGGAGTGCTCATCTTATGTGCTTCATTTCCTCCTTCTAAGATGCTCAGGTCTGAATCTTCCTCTTGCTATTTCAATCTGTGTTGTTCTTCCTGTCCCACCAAGTCCTTTACCTGAATTGCCCTCTAGCCTTATAAAAGTCATTCATATTTTCTCTTAGACTCAAATAAAGACATCCCACTGATTACATCACAAGCATTAAAAAACAAAACCACAATACCACCAATCTCCTCCGTTCACTGTGGACTCCTGCACACACATCCACTAACACCTGATATTTGCTCTGATTCTGCTTTGGCCACTGTGTTCATTTATTTGTTTGCTTATGTTTTAAGACAGGTTCCACTGTTTCCCACAATGTGTGTTCTTGATCTCTCAGGCTAGGATGGGTCTATGTGTTATTTCCAGGGCTTTGCTATCACCAAGAATCCACTCTGAACTTTACTCATCACGTATTTCCCCTTCCTGGATGACTGTGAACTTGAGTATCTTACCTGCCGTAGATTCTGGAGTTGCTGTCTTAGGAGACAACTAAATTACTGTTAAATTAGTCATTGCTATTATGCTAATGGCACTGTAGTAATGTGACTTTCCTTCCTTTGCAGGAAGAATATGCCCATTTTGTGAAGAAATATGTTGATTAAAGTTCTTAAAACATGTTCCTCTACTTCTCTTTATTTTATGTTCCTTAAACAAGACGTTCATTTAACTTGTGGTGTATATTTCAAACAGTGGAAGTTTCCAGAACACCCAGAGTCTGATCAGTAAGGTATTTGAAGATGGTTGATCCTGTATCCTCCAAAGGATCATGCTGGATGCCCATTGGCTGGACTTGAGGGAGAAGGGCAGTCCTAGTTTTAGCCTTGAGAATGAGCCCATGTGGAAATGGACCTTCCCACCTTTCAGTTAGAAGGGAATATCCAGCTGAAAAAGCCTCAAGCATTGTCTTGCTTCCTGCTCCATCTATGCAGGTCTAAATGTGGAAGGTAAGTTTAAAACATTCAGAAGAAAGCATGGAATGAAGTGTTCATGACCTTGGGTAATAAATAGTTCTTACACAGTTTATAAAATACACTAGCCGTAAATGAAAATTCACCAGGAATAAGTCCAGGACTGTTCCTGGGAAATCCCATTATGGACATAATCATGGTTTAGACTTTAATGAGACTGATGATTATTAGTCTTCTCGTCCTGTTGTGACAAAGTGCCATATGCTGAGTGGCTTAAACAATAGTAGTGTATTGGGGCCAGCTTTGTTGGGTTCTGGGGACAACTCTATTTTGCAGATGGCCACATTCCTGCTGTGTTCTAACAAGCAAGGAGTGAAGGGGAGCAGAGAAGGGGAGGGAGGAGGAAAGAGGGGGGACTTTTTTTGTATCATGTAGTTACAGTTGGCCTAAAACTTGCTAGGTAGACTTGGCTGCCTCAAACATGCTTCTGACTCCTGAGTATTGAGATTGCAGTCACAGTCTTATTAGATTAGGTGCCTAGCCCTGTGACCTCCTTAACCTTAACTCCTCTATAAAACTCTGTCTTCCATGGATACCTGGGACTTTGGTACACTGATGTATTAATTTGGGAGGGACGCAATTCAGTCCATAGAGATGGCTGTGCATTTTATAGTAATGTGTGTCATCCTGTACCATGGTACTTGCACTGTTGTGCCTCCAGTATTCTGTTTTAAGGAATGATCGACTGTACAACTATTTCCTTCCCCCAATAAAAACAAATTCCCCCAAGACCATTTGTATTGTACTTCTGTTATATTTTGTTTGTATTTTCTGTGCTATATTGTTTACATTATCGCATAGGCTGCCACATGATGGGATCCATTCTCAATGGATCTTGGACATGGCAAAAGTGATTCCATTGTTTAATGATCTAGTTTTATCTGTGAATGGGATGTCTGAATTCTGTCTCAGAAATATACACTAGAGAAGTGTGAGCAGGACTTGATGAGTACTGGATGGATCTATTTCTTGATCTTGGTGGTATTACAATGTGCTCATTTTTCTCTATATAATTCTTCAGGCTGAATACCTACATACCTTATGCATTAATAAAACATGTGCTATGTGTATTCCACACATAAAATATATGTCTAGTTTGGTAAGACATTATGTTAGTGTGAGTTTATAGAAATAGTTATACATTATGTACCAAAGTACAATTTTCTTTGGCCAAATTATCAAAATTGAAAGCATTTACCTTGGCTGAGCAAGGGCTCATCTAGAAATAAACTCTGCAGTCTATGATAACATGAGCAAACGGTCCTACATTCAAGGGCATTCACTGCAATGTTGTTTATCATGATACAATGGAAAACAATAGAAAAAAAGAACAAATAAATCAGACATTACACGATAGAAGATTATTCAGATGTTAGTGAGGAGGCAGTGGATCTGCTGACTTGGAAGGGCCTGTGGATTAATAAATATGCAGAAGGTGCTCTTGTGTGAGAAAAGCCCAAGCATGCATGATTTTCTTGGTGCTTGTAGGTATCTGTAGAAAGCCACCGGAAACACCTGGTGGCTTTCTGGGGAGGAAAGGTAAAATGATACTTTATTACTGTCCAATCTACTTAATAAACATTGTGAATTTTATTTCATTTAAGTCAATGACACCAAAACACGATTTTTTCCCTTCAGTGCTTCTCTTGCCTTCATTTAGGGTGTTACCAGACACTCCACGATTGAAAGTTTCCCTTTATTTTCTTCAAATCCCTGCATGGAGCAGAAGCCAGACTCTTCTAACGACATTGAGCAAAGTAGGCAAGGCCATTTGCCTCCTGGCGACATCATTAATTGAGTTTAAATCACCAGAGAATTTGAACACATTTTTTAAAAACAAAACATTCCAAGTAATTTTTGCCATTGTTAGTTCCATCCCCCCACCCCCACCCCCCGGAGGCAGGAAGAGGGTGAATGTCAAGTCTCATTTGTCTTTACCTGGATTTACATGATCCATGAGCTGGTTGTCAGACTGCAAGGAGAGCGAGCCTTGAGGGAAGGTGATTTTAATTGCAAAGGAGAGGAGTGGGTTCCTTCTAAAGCTCCCTTCACATTTGTGACAGTCTCCATGAAGAAAGTTTCATGTCTGTGGCCCCAGGACCCAGAGTATGCAGATGCCCTCAGAAATCAAATATGACTCAAAGGTGAGGCCTGTAAAAAGAAACGAGGGATACTTTTAAGGAAAGAAACCTGCTTCCTCCATCAGCTGTGGCCATCTAGAGCAGGTAGAGACTACATGGCCAGGGAGCCACATCAACTCCTATCTGGCAGAGCAGTTGGTATGCTAAAAACCCATGTTTGCAAAATTAACAATAAGCAATTTATATAATGGGGTTTTAAAAAGACACAGTGTGGAGGGAGGGGAGGAATGGGGCCTGGGATTCCATGGGACTGCTGCATCAGCTAACACAAAGTTGAAGGTAGAACTAGGGGTGTAGTAGAAATGGGGGTGGCATGCCATGCCAAGAAAGCTTGAAGCAGATTCCAGTGTGGGATGGAGGCAGAGCAGATGACCCCTAGTGGCCTCAATGATCCTGATGGTCTCCTGTCATTATTCCAGCACCTGGGGAGGCTAAAGAAGGAAGATGATTCTCATTGCAAGACTGTGGTGGTCTATGCAGAGAGTTCCAGGTGAACCTGGGCCACATGGTGAAGCTCTGCCTGGACAAGTAAAACAAAACAAATTGCAAACGACAACAATAACAACCACAACCCCGCTGAAAATTGAGTTATGGCCACCATCCATTCATGTGGGGAACACACACTCCAAGCAGAGCCTAGGGAGAAACTCCCAAGTCTCCTGTTGGATCTGTCCTCCACCTGATTCCCCTAGAGAGCCTGGCTCTGCTCTGGAGACGGAAGGTCTAGATTAGTCTCAGTTCTACACTTGTGAGTAGAGGGCATGCATGAATTTGGGCATGGTACTCATATACTCAGCCTTTTCCTGCTTCAGTCTTCCTGGCTGTGAAATGGGGATAATGCTAAGAGCCACACCTTCTTGGTATAGTTGCTATGGGGACGAAAAATCACTTTAAAGAGGGCCCTGTACCCAGATTACATACATATAATACATATACATCATAGGTACTAACATATTAAGATGTTAGTCTTAATACTCATGATTATTATTTATTCAAATTCATGCACCAAGGAGTCATGTTAAGCAAGAAGGGAAGGGCTTGGTCCGGGATATCCCAAGAACTCCAATGTCAATAGTCACTACTCATAGGAGGTGATACAGAAAGATTCAAATAGGGGTGGTACTCCATGCCAAGAAAGCTGAAAGCAGATTCCAGGGTGGCACAGACGCCGGGTGGGGGTGGGGTGACCTATAGCAGCCTCAATGATCTTAATGGTCTACTGTAGTGGCAGAAAGTATCTCTTCAGAGTCACCTTGCTTGGTTTGCCTGCCAGGTTTCACCTCAGAAGTGTAGTTCTGTCTGGACGTTCCCGCACTAGTTGGGTGTAAAATGAGAAGCTCCTGTGTCCTGACTTAGACGTCCAGATATTCTAGTAGAGGTGGGCTTTGAATTTATTTATGGGACAATTGCACATCTGAAAAATGTCAAAAGGTATAAGGAAATATATTTTCACCTTGCTAACAGGATTAGGTACATCTCGGGGTCAAGAGTAGAATCGGGGGGGCGGGGACTCAGTCAACACTCTGGCTCTCCTTCAGGAAGGTTAATAAGAAGCAGCAGGATGCTGCTCTCCCAGGTGGGGTGTGGCGATCACCCGCAGACCTCAGTCAGTGACCGCAAGATCCTTCTGTGGGGCGCTTCCTAGGGCCTTTGATCTTTCCCCGGGATCTGGCGAGGACTCATTTCCCTTTTTAGTGCATTCTTCTTAGTTTATTTATTCTATCTGCTTTCAGGAAGGCCCGGAGGTCAGAACGCCAAGTTTGCGCTGGAGCTGGCACCCTTTTGGGGGCAGTACTGGAAACTCCAGCCAGCCGCGGATTTCTGGAGGGGAGGAGAAAGGTCTATCCTCAGCTGGGGAGCAATGTGCTGGCCCCCTCCTTGTTCCTATACCCCATTCCCCGCCTGACCTGCAAACGCCCCCTTTACAAAGGACCTTCCCTGTCAGAAACTGGCGGGGAGTTGCAGGATTAGCTGGGAGTTTGATCTCCTTCCTGGAGGGTCTAAAGTTCCCATCCACCACCATGAGGGGACCTGTTCCCCAGGCACGAGTCCCTAATCTCCATTTAGCCTTTGCATCTGAGTGGCCTAGCCTCAGCTCTCCATCTGTGCGCCTTAAATCCCATTTATCTTCTTAGCACCCCAGACTTGGTCCGCCCCGCCCCACCTCGTCCCCACTTGCAAATTACAGCCCCTCCCTTGCGCTTCCTCTGGAGCTCCAGACAGAGTAGAGTAACCTTTGAGGTGTTAGGAAAAGTGATTTAAACTGGGTGCAAGAGACACAGAGGGGCGGAGCGGGGGGGGAGAAGGGTCCAACCAGTGGAACCGAGACACCCCAAGAGTTCAGGGTCAGGACCCAGCCGAGGACCCTGAGCTGAGTCAACGAACTCCCGCAGAGTGTCGAAGTCGGTCCCACCCAGGCCCCCAATCTAGGTCACCCACGGGGAAGGGCTGAGCTGGGGGCTGTCTGCTCCGGAGGTGGGCGAGGAGTGAATTGATTCAGACCCTGCCCCTCGCTCTTCCACTAGATTGTAATTCCACCTCTGGCGGGTCGAGCCGCCCTCCCTCCGGCGGCCAGTGCGTCCCTCCCCTCGGCCTCCAGCATCCACTCCCCAGCCCCGAAAAGCCCTGCAGCCGAGAGCCCGCTTCACTCCAGCACGCCAGGCTCCCAGCTGCTGCCTTGCCTCCTCAGACTCCCGAGGGGCTCTTGATTCAGCGCCCTGGGCTCCCCGCCTTCTCAGCCGCGCACCACTGGCGTCCCCACGTCCCCCAGGAGACACCCTTTCCCCGCGCGCCCGGGACTTGGTGAAACTTTGCAGACACCGTCGGTGAGATGGATTTAACCCCAACCTTCTTGCTCCGTTTCTTGCTCCTGGCCTGCAGCCTCCCACTCAACGCCGTGTCACTCCGAACCGCTCAGCGAAAATCAGGTAAAGCTCTCAGTGCGCTCCCAGCCATGGTGCCCGAGCACCCGGGTTCCGGCCTTTGGTGGGGTAGAAGAGCAGACAGCTCCACACTGCTCTCTCCGCTGACCGGCGTGGGCTCAGCCCGCGTAGGCTGTGCTCAGTGCTCAGCCGAAGGGTGAGCCTCGCCCTCTCCTAGCTCAGGCGGTTCCGGAGAGATGGTTTTTAAAAAGAAACACACCAATCTGTTTTCCGGAGCTAGCAGAGGTGGTGGGCTCTGTATGGGACCACAGACTGCTAAAAGTTGGGGGCAGCGATCGCCCTGTCTGGGTTACTGATGGCTGAGAGAGCGCAGAGGACTTCAACAGCTCCTCCTGCTTCTTTGAACATCTTATTGGATTCATATTGCCTACAGCCCAGCCATTTCCTGTTGAGTGTCTGAAGGTTTGCCTGGAGCTCCCCTTCCTGGCTCTGGTCCTGTCCAAGCACTGGGTAGGGACCTGCGCGTTCTGTTTTTGGCATACTCTTGCACCCTGGGGCCATTTGTGCAGAAAGGAGCCCTCAGTGGGTTAACCTGATTTGGTTTTGAACTCCTGCCTTTGCTCTGCTACTCAAACAAAGCTGTATGCGCTATAGGCTAGCAAATACAAAGCAAAGGATCATCGGAGACAATGTGAAGCCACAAAAACTAGCATTTCCTCTAGGTAAAAAGTATGTTTTTAAAATCTACATTGATTTGGTTTGTGTCATGAGGAAAAGTAGAACATTCGAAACAATAAAGTTCCAAACATTGCTTCCGAATAACGATTTTTAGTCTTTGTTGGCCAAGACCATATTTAGAATTGTGGAAAAAAAATCTGCTTTTTCTTAGCTTACTTTGCAAGTGGGGGTTGTCTTATGGGATTAATTATGTCTTCTGAACAATGGAAAACAATCTAACTATTTGGAATCAGCCTGCAAAACCTCGCAGAAAGTGGAGTGCCCTTCACAATGTTTCTACAAGAAAGAGGCAAACCGGGAAAAATTATTGGAGTGCAAAGAAAATAATCTTGGCAGGTTCCCATTGAGCTGCTTAAATAGAGCTATAGGAAGTAGTTGGACTGTTGCCTTTTATCCTAGGAGATATCTCAGTCTTCAGGCTGTGTCTGTGGTCACTGTGTCCCCTTACCTGACTTGAAATTTAGGAACATTCTCCGCATCCCCACCACACTGGGACTGGCAACAAATCTCTCTGCACACTGTCCAGTTCATTTGGGAGGCCAGAGCAGCTGCCCAAGGTAGTTTCACATTAAACTGTCTTCTCGAATCTTCATACACCTCCCAGCACTTCAATATGAGGCTCCTTTGAACTTCTTTCCTTAAGAAAACTACACGATGCTCACTTGCATTCTGCAGGTTTCTGCACAAGAAACCATCTCGCTGCGTGTTTGCATAGCTCATGCATACATCCATGGCTCTTAGCCTGAGTGGCATATGCAGGGATTCCTAAGGGTGAACTTCAAGCCATTTAAGCAGGGTGTAAAATTATTGCACAAAGGCCCATGGTATAAAGTTGCAAACATGCTTTTGCCCCCTTTGCCCCATTATTTCCTAAGTTTCGGTCATTCCTCTCCTAAAAAAAAAACAAAAACAAAAACAAAAACAAAAACGTTTTCTGCCTGGTTCACTCAGATATTCATGTCACCAATGTATCATATTGGCATCTTTGGGTTTACTTGAAGTATGGATGGGGCTGGTTTTGAAAAGCTTCCTTTTAAATGTTCTTGGCCTCCACCAAGGTGGAAGATATTTAGACTAGCTCTAGCCTAGAAGAAGCTTTTTTTTTTTTTTTTTTTTTTTTAAATTACTTCATAATTTTATCCAGACAGTGGTTTTCAGGTTGAAAAGCTGCTTGGGCAAAAAATGACAGCTACTTCATAAACTTCGGGGGCAATTTTCCCTGTAGGCTCATTTACATCCCATGGAAAGACTAGTTTTTGATCCGTAAAATTGGCCCAGATTAAAAACTGAATGTGCCCCAGTCGGCTCAGATGTGAACAGCAAGGGAGCTCATTTGTAATCTCCCCCAGATACCAGCAAACCCTGCTCCGATCCCTATGGGAGTGACTTTGTACCTTGTTCCTCCCCCCCCCCCCTGAAATTGGCTTGTGTGCAGCACTTGGACAATGGTGTGGTCATCATGCAGGCATTCCAAAGCGGTCTGTTTTGTTTATCTATTCCTCTTTACTCTTTTGATAAGTACAGTTTAGTTGAGAAGTCTTGGACTCCAATTAACCTGAAGGCTGCCTCCCTTCTTTTAGAAAGAGATAAGCAGAAAAGAACACCTTGCCCCCCTCACACCAAGGTGTAGCACCTTCCCGCATTGAGCATTAGGAAAGAAAGCTCCACAGATGCCAAGACTCACAGGGGCTGCCACTGCAGTACTCCAATGAAGACAAATTAAATAATAATAAGTGACGCTAATTAAGTGCTTGTTACACTGTTCTGAGAACTGATTTCTGTAACCAAGCCAGCAGCCTTGTTTCTTTGTTTCACTGAGGGGGAAACCGTGGCTTCGAGAGAAACTCAATATCCATCTTACTGGAGGGTACTGGCACCAAATCTCAGTCCTCTGCTGTCTTGTTTGTAGAACTATGTGTGTAGCCTTGGATGTTTTCAAGGCTGAGTTCTCCAGCGACAGAGCCCTTCAACCTAGGTGGAGGGCCTGGCCTTGCTGTGTTGTGTGGAGACCTGTGTCACCTATGGAACATGACATGGCCCTCAAGTAAAATAGGACCTAGACTACTGACGTGGGGGGCAGGAAGATACTACCCCCCAACCTCACATGTAAAGCATGTACATAGCCTTACAGAGGAATGAGCTGCTGCTTGCTTTCTTTGGTTATACTTCTGAGTATTAATAATGTGGGGGACAGAAGGTCACTGGAGTCCCTTGGGGGTAGGACAGCGAGAAGGTGAAGGGCCCTATGTCTACACCTCCTTAACACACCACCCCCACAGGCCTCCAAGGTGTGTAAGCACAAAGTGCTGGGAAGGCTTCACTCCTGTTCTGCTGCAAATTGGAAGCAAGTGAAAACTCATTTGGCAATGGGACTGAGTGATCTGTCCGAGTTGATACCAAAAGCTGAGCTGAGTTAGTGTGAAGACCCCCAACACCTGTGGCCTCTTGCTTCTGCTTTTCAGCAGGAATTTGGGGGGAGGGGCAGGACAGTCACACAACTGTGGGGACAAGCAGGGAAGAAATCACCCATAGTCCACAGGCAGACCTGTAATGCTGGCCCTCATCATGAAGATCATTTCTAGGCAGCTCCATTGAGAGGAAGACATTTAGAAAAATTCTCCCTTCTCAGGAATAGTGTGATAAGTTCCAACAACATATTCAGTAATGAAACTCTCCATCATTCAGCCTCAACCAGCAACAACTCCCTAAGGGGCCTGTATTCTCCCTCATCACCAAGCAGGCACCTGCCTATGAACTAGCTCCCCTCCTGCAGGCTGTTGTTTTGAAATATATTAATTATTTTCTTTACTCAAGAATATAATCTGCATTCCTTAGTAAAAACCAAACCAAACAAAAACAAAAACAAAAACAAAAACAAACCAAAAACCAAACCAAACCAAACCAAACCAAAACAAAACAAAACAAAACAAAACCAAAAACAAACTACCCCTTTACAGTCCCTGGCAACTGACAATCCGATTTTTGTCTCTTTAGTTTCTAATCTTCCAGAACATCATATTTTGTGTAGGCTTTCTCACATCCAGCACAACTTTTAAGATCAATCCACGTGCAGTGGTACTTTTCAGTGGTTTGTTCCTTTGTGAGTGGTTAGTAGTAGTCTTTTGTACAGGTCTTAGATGACTACACTTTAACTGTTCACTAGGGAATGACTTTCTAGGTGTTTTCAGCTTCAGGCTCTGGTAAATGAGGCTCCTGCATTATATGTGTCTCTGGGTGGATACTCTTTGATTTCTCTTGGTAAGGAGCTGAATGAGATCCCTGCTCCCAGAAAACACTGGCTTGTTTTTCAGAGTGATCTTGCTGTTTCAGAGTCCTAGGAGCAATGTATGGAAATTCTACTCATCCTGGATTCCTGTCTACAGCATTGGTACATGTTCTAGTTTTGTTTCTATAGCTATGAGGGAAAATAAAATAAAACCCAAACCAAACCTGACAAAAAGAAAATTAGTGGAGGAAGAGTTTAGCTCAAATTCCAGGTTGTCATCCATCACCGGAAGCGACAGGAATCTGAAGCAGCCAGTTGTGTGGTGTGCAGTCAAGAGCAAAGAGAAATAAACACACGGGTGCTTGCTTGCTCGCTCGCTTGTGCTCAGTGGTTCCTCTGCTCTTAGATGGTCATGATCCCCCTGACTAGAGAATGATGCTGCCCACAGTGGGCTGGGCTTTCCCACATGCACCCATTTAAGATAATCCCCACAGGCCAATTCAATGTTGGCAATCTCTTGCTAAGACTTTCTTCCCAGGTCATCCTAGGCCATGCCAAATTGAAAACTGAAGCTAACAATCAACGCACAATTGTCTCTTTGCAGTGTCTCTGTTTTTTGTCTTTGTTTTGTTTCAGGTATTCTTTTTTTTTTTTTTCTCCTTGGTTTTTGGTTTTTGGTTTTTGGTTTTTTTCCAGACAAGTTTCTCTATGTAGTTTTGGTGCCTGTCCTGGCTCTCACTCTATAGACCAGACTGGCCTTGAACTCACAGAGATCCACCTGGCTCTGCCTCCTGAGTGGTGGGATTAAAGGTGTGCGCCACCAACACCTGGACTTGTTTCAGGTATTCTAATAGATGAACAGTGATATATCTCATTATATTTTTAATTTTTGTTTCCTTCATGACTAACGATATTGAACATTTTTCATGAATCATTTGCCTCTCAAATTTCTTTGAATCTTTTGACTTTGTGAAAAAAATTGAGGTATTTGTTTTGTTACTGGATTTTTTAACAGTATTCTTTGTACATTTTGAGTGCAGTCTTTTATGTAGTCCAGACATTTGTTTCGAAAGCACCAGCTTCCCTGGTGCAATTTGCTGGTTTTTATGCTTGTGTGTTGTGTGTTGCTAGGAGTGTGTGGTTGGGTATGCATGTAGAGGCCAGGAGACAACCTAAAATCTCATTCTTCTAAACTTTATCCACCTCTTTTGACAGAGGGCCTCACATTGGCCTGGAGCTAACCAGTTAGGCTAGACTTGCTGGCCAATGAACCCCCTGTCTCTTTCTCCACAGCATTGAGATTACAAGTACATATCACCATGCCCAGGAGTTTTAGATGGATTCTAGAGGTTGAATTAGGGTCTTCGTGCTTGCGAGGCAAACACTTTACTGACTGAGATGTCTCTTCAGCCCTTTCTTTTTGTTTTCTTAATGGTATCTTTCAAAAAGAAGAAAACTTGAATTTGGACCGGTCCAACTCATCTCTTTTTAATGATTATTCCTTTTAAGACAACTTAATCCATGATTACAAAAGTATTCTTTCTTATCTAGAAGATTTTTAAGTTTCCATTTAGTTCTACAAGTTATTTTGAGCTACCTTTTTGCATGAGGTGTGATATTTATTTATTTATTAATTTTTTAGATGGGATCTGTCTACCTAGCCCTGGCTGTCCTGGAACTCACTCTGTAGACAATGCTGGCCTATAACTCAGAAAGATCTGCCTGCCTCTTCCTTCTGAATGCTGGGATTAAAGTGTGTGCCACCATGCCAGGCCATGAGGTGTGATGTTTAAATCAAAGTTTCTTTTCTGATTTGTGGGTGTACTGGCTTTATTATACAAGTGCTGTGCTTGGTGGTCACAGTGGGGGTGGGTCTTTGGCTTAATGGATTGCTATGCCTCTGCTCACAGAAGCTGGTGCCATTCAGGCCTGCTCACACCCTCTTGCAGCAGGTAAGGGGTGAGTCTGCTATCTCTCTGCAGGATCTGGCGATGTGGCTCTTAGGGATGTCTCTGCCATGACATTTCTGTTGCCTGGTGCCAAGAGTCAGGATGCATATACTGGGAGCCTGAAGATTTAAGGATTAGAGGCCAATACTCCCAATCCTAGGGTGTGGAGTTGTTCTTTATTGACACAAAACGCATGGTATTATTACATCTGGCCAAACTACACAGGAAGGAGAGAGCACATGGGTCCTGCTTTCCCTCCTGATCTGCCGTTTTTGCCTGAGGTCCCAAGGCCAGTGGGAGAAGGTAAAGCCAGGGTTCAGGGGTTCAAGCTTTTCCTAGAGGAGCTGGCATTCCCCAAAGTCATCCTTAATCTTTTCTCATTGCTTCCTCAGTACTCCTCCATCTGTATAATTCGATTAAAACGAAGATCTAGGGAAATTGAAAAAGAGAAAACAAAATCCTGGAGGAGGAGAGTTGGCTCACAGGCAGGCACCTCTTTGGTGGATGATGAAGAATACAGTCCCTTGAGGTGGTTTCTGCCACTGCTGAATAACATCAAAAAACGAAACATTAGGGATCGTCCTGGCATACCTCCCAAACACCACCCTCACCAAGCTCTCAAGAGACTGGCAGTATTTTTATTTTTACTTAACACTACTTCTAGAGCTTTCCCGAAGTATGTGATTTGGAGGCCTCATCTCTTCTGGATTCCCCCACCCTCAATTTCCTTTTACTAGCCGACTCTATTTCACCACAGTGAGGTTGCATTGGTTCTTGGTGGAAAACTACTGAGCACACAAATCCCCTGCTTTGTGTGTATGAGTAGATGGACAGTAGATGGATAGATAGTAATATATAGGGATATATCCTATAGATATGCATACATGTGTGTGCCCTCATGCATGTGTAAAATCTAGTAGTTCCTAGCTAGTAATGCTCCATGAACTTCAGGGATCATGGCAGAAGAACCTCTGACTCATCACCATGTTCACCTCCCTTTCCACAGATTGATCTATCATATCTTATAACTACAGAAAAACACTTGCTTTCTACTTGCTTTTTTCTGTCTTTCTCTCTCTCCTTCCATGACTGTGATGATCAAAGCAAAGGAAAGAGTCAAGGTCAAGGTAGATGTGTAGATGTGGTTTACTTTCCCTGGAGTGACTGATTTGGCCAGAAAGAAACCAATTGGAGATATCTATCTATCTATCTATCTATCTATCTATCTATCTATCTATCTATATCAGAGCTAAGAGTTTAATAACCTTAGAATTCCTTAGGGAGCAGTAGTCTATAGATTTTCTTCTGTTCCCTCACCCCTAGTGGGTCAATATGGCCTGAAAGTGTCCAGCAATTCCAAGCTGGATTTATGAAAGCCATAGTCCCTTGTGTCTGAGGGTTATAGTGGGCCTTAGCATCCACATGGTGTCCTGCGGATGTTATATTCCCATGTCTCACTCAGTGGGATAAGTAGGTTTATAGTATTTTCCAGATAGATGGATGAAATATATATTTTTGTTTATTTGTTTTGTTAATTAAGTGAAAACAGGACTCACGTAACTTCGGCTTCCTCCAGCTCCCTCCATCTCCCAACTTCTGTGACTCTGGGTGTGTACCACCACACCCGGCATCATGGCATCTTGATGGAAGCTGAGTGCTTGAACTGGCTAAGCCCGTGCCCCTTAATGACCACTGCATGTCAGGCTGCGCGCGCTGGGAATTAATCGCCTATAGATTCTGACAGGAAAAGAAAGGAAATATAGATAGCAGAGCCTAAGACGAAAATTGTAGGGAAAGCCCCCCACCCAACCTATTTTTGAGCCCACTGCTTGTGGGCCTCCATTTTGAAGAAAGACCCAAAGTGTGGCTTCTGTCTCCTGACATAAACCATGAGATATTGTCTCTACGCTGAACTGCTGATTGAAGAGGGGAGTCCCAGGGGTAAAAATTACAAGAATGGCCAGCAGAGGGCGTACTTCCGGAGCTGGCTGGAGTGGATCTCAGGCCTTAGGTGGGAGCCTGTAAAAGTCCTGAACCCCTGGGGATTGAGGGGGGCACGGCAGGAGAGAGGACAGGGGAATCCATGGCTGATATGTAAAATTAAATTATAAAATTGATAATAATAATAATAATAATAATAATAATAATAATAATAATAATAAAGTCTTCAACTATGCAGTCAGAATTTTTAGAGAACATCCCAGGCATCTGTCTTTGAAACAAGAACTTCAGGAGAGTTGATAACAAGTGACTCACAGTCTACACATGAAGAATTTGGGCTCCTCTGCCTCCACTTCTTCATACCCCTGCCTCTGCTACACCACAGTATCTGTTTATCTCTTCCACATCAAACTGTGCCAGCTAGCAGCAACATTTGGGCAGGTATAAATTAAATTATGCAACTGTGTATAGACTCAGTGGGATTTCTGGAGGCTGGCTTGGGGATCTGCTATCTCCTCTCTTTTCTGGTTGCTGTTGTTAATATTATGTTTTAGAGACAGGATCTACCTTGATAGACAGCCCAGGTTAACCCTAAAGAGGTAAATCCTCCAGCTTCAGGCTCCTGAGTGACTTGTGGACCTAAGGTGCGTGAATGACATCTTTCTGGAACCCAGCCATCCACACCCTCTTTCCCTACTTGTCCGCTGAGGGATGACTGTGTGCAGAAGGGAAACCCTGAGGAAAGACTAACAGCCACACCTCATTCCACATAGCTAGTCTTCACCCTCCATTCTTCTCTCACCTCTGTGAAGCTGGTTCATTTAGCTCGCATGGGTGGCTCCTGGCTGAGCAGGCCTGTACACACTTCAGTGTTTCAGCAAATTTGGGGCCAAGCTCAGCTTTCTTATTGGTTATTTGGTGACATTTGGAAAATCATGTAAGCTATGCAACCGTTCTTTAGTTTCCTTATCTGTAATTAATAAATGAGTAAATAATAATGTTAAGGAAAGCACCTACCTTCTAGGCTTGCTCAGAGGATTAATGGGGCAGTGCAGGTACCAGAGCATTAGATAGGACTGACTGATGATTACAGACAAAACTAAAGAAACTTTAAACTGGATTATATGGAAAAACTTGAAAGACTATATATGCATATGTATTTACAGGTATCCCAATAAACTCGAGCATTATGTTATCATTTCTCTTTTATCCTTTTCTATACATGTTAATGTATCATTGCATGTGATTTAATCTGTAGTGACTTATAAACAGTTCAGATGTTTTATAAATAATTTTTAAACATTTTTCAGCCACATACCTTGATTTTATGTTTGGAAAATTAGGCTGCCAAGAGGATGTGTTTCCTTCGAATGAATGACCTCTGTAAAACAGTATAACCCTTGGGCAATGCTTGGATTTTACCTGGTAACTATTTCGGGTGAAGTTCTACAGGATAAAGGGAAGAGAAGCTGTTTCTGAAAGAATATTGTCGTGTTTGATCTGTGGCAGGCGGTCAGCACAGGTCTGAATGAAGTCAGGCACTAAGAGAGGGCTCATGTCTTAAGCACTGCTCAGCAGTGACCCAGACAGGTAGCCCAGGCCCGTGAACTCCTGTAATGATTTTTCCATTTCCTTGGCTATAAGAAGCCCTCACTTCCCCAAGGTAACCTCACAGCTACCTTACTTTGAAAAATCAAAAGAAGTAAATCAGGCCGGTGCTTTGGAAGAGCTGAAGTACTATGTCAGGCAGGGTAAGGTATGCCAGGCTGAACATCCATATCCAAACTCTGAAACCCCAAATCCACACCTTCTGAAGTATTCACATCGTGCCTCAAATGGAAAAACCCACAGATGACTGGATATGTAAAATTTAGTTTCCTGCACAAAATTATTTAGAATAGTCCATAAATTACCTTTATGCTCTATGTATAAAACATTCGTAAAACATAAATGTTTTGTGTTTTGACTTGGATCTCATCCCCAGCAAGAATCATTATATATATATGCAAATATTCCTGAACCTGAAAAAAACAAAACAAAACAAAAACCCAAACCCCTCTTGTTCCGAATCAATTTGTATAAAGGAAATCTGCCTGCTTCAGCTAAGAGTAATGGCAGGAACCACTGGTCCTTCACCAGCAAGGCCTGGCAAGGCCGGCCTTCCCACAGCTCCGCTCTCATCTGTTTTTATTTCTAAATGTCTCCTCTCACTCCCCTAACGACACTTGAAATGTGTTTCTTATCTGACTCGGCACATACTGAGCAATTTAAATTTTAACACTCGTGTTTGCTGACAGGGCACCCCCAAATCCTGAATTCGTTTTAATACAACGTTAATGCTATTTATTTTTCCTGGTGCAATAAGTTTATATTAGCCTTTGAACAGTTTACACTGTGCAAAAGGAGTCGTATCAGCAGGCAGTTTTCTGTAACATCTGGGCAGTTGGCAGCATAATACTTAAATATAACCTGCATTTAGAGCCTTCCTTGGACAGATGGCTAATTTTATTGATCTAATCTTACACTTAGGAATAGGTCCCATGATCCTTTGCTCGTAATTCTTGGAGTGAGCAGAGAAATAAATAAGATGGCCGATGCGAATTAGGAGGCTGTTTCATGACTGTGATTTATCTTTTAAATCCTTCCATGTAAACAGTGGCAGTATGAATTGCTTGAGTCTCTAGCCTAAGGGAGTTTAGAAAACACTCGCCATAACACAGGTAGTATGAAGGCGGCACTCAGGGGTAAGAGTTTACATCTGTTCTCACCTCTTGGTGACAGTCTCATAAGCATGGTTGAATGTGGAACATTACCTCTGCCTTAGGCAGGCATCAATGCCCCTGGGCTTGTGAGTTTATCATTGGAGCAATTTTAATGTGAAGTCCACTCTCAAAGAGAGCTGCGGAAGTAAATTCACACAAGAAACTGTGCATGTGGTGGTGCATGTCTGTGTCCTAGGACTTGGGAGGTGAAAGCTGGAGGCGTGTAAATTCCAGGCCATCGTGGGCTGCTACATAGTGAGACCATCTCAAAACCAAAAACAAGCAAACAAACAAACAAACAAAACCAAACATCACAACAACAAACCCACATTCACATGGAAGGGTTTGTGAATCCGTGTTAGACGTGTTTTCATTAGTGAGATATATGACTGGCTAAGAAGTTTGTATATGTCCCTCTGATTTAATCCAGCAAGTCCAGTTCAGTGTTTTCTTCGTGTGACAGCAAACTCATTTGTCTGCTCTAGGTTAGTGTGTCCTGTTGTTAGAATAGTGATGTGTCTGTTGCAGCACAAGCAAGTAGGTGCTTATATCCATCAGGCCAATTAACATCAACCACTGGATGAACAGCTCTAAAGTTTGGTTTATGTTCCACTTATTCAAATCCAATGTGTGTTTTCCTGGTTGGCTCGTCCCTCTGGACAACTCTCTTGTGTATGGTGACCCGAGATCTTACCATCCTTTCTTGTAAGACCACTATCCTCAAGACAGACCCCCCCCCCAAGGAGGGAAGTGAAGAGCATGAAGGTTTGTGGGAGAGGTTTTATGTGTCAGAACAGACCACAGTCACATAGCCCCCACTGAATTGCAAGGGGCCCAGGAAATGCATTTTAGGTGTGTCCATGGGAAGAACCCGAACCTGGGACAGTAGTTGTCTCTGATGCACTATTTTGAAGTTTCTTAAAGGAGCAAGAAGGGGTGTTACCAAATTTTTAGAAACAGGTCATCTACAGTTTTTGTGTCTTTTTTTACCCCTGGATGAATTTGACCTGGAGTGTACTTTCATGGTAGTGTACAACCTTGCTTGAAAAGCAAGTGCTTACTGTTCAAGGCCATGTGCTGTTACGATATCAGAGTGAATGAAGAGAAGAGTAGCCAAGGATGGGTACTTGCAAAGAAAAGAGTAGCCCAGGACAGGTACTTACGAAGAAATGAGTAGCCGAGGATGGGTACTTAAGAAGAAAAGAATAGCCAAGGATGGCTACTTATGAAGAAAGAATAGCCACAGATGGGTACTTAAGAAGAAAAGAGTAGCTGAGGATGGGTACTTATGAAGAAAGAAGTTTATTTGGACTCATGATCCTGATCCCAGATCATAGGCTGCACCTGGTGAGACCTTTGCTGGTAAGAATCCTGAGGTGGTGCCAAGAGGACCTGGGGCGTAAAGAAGGAAGAGTGTATGTATTTATCCTTGTTTCGCTTTTTATAAAGGCACAGTACCTAAGTATAAATGCTCTACTCCATCAGCCTTATCTAATCCTAATCACCTCCCGAAGGCCCCAGCTCTAAGCACTGTACTCAGATTAAATTTCCACCCTCTTCTCACAGTGGAGATTAAATTTCAACACATGTTACCTAGGGAGATGCAGGCAGATCATGTCCGAACTATGGGAGTTACCAACTGTCCTTTGTCAGAAGCCACAGCAATATAAGGAAAGACCTTAAAAGCCAAACAAGCCCTTGATTTGATCAGTTTGGAACAAGGCCCCAAATATGTAGAGAACTACGTTAACCAGGGCATACTAGCCCTCCTCCATTGTAGTTGAACTCTGACAGTTCCTGAAGCTACAGTGACTTGATTTCCAGAATGGAAATACTCAGTTCATCTAGGCGTTCAACTAGCTTCCTTTACACCCTCATAGCTGGTTCAGAGGAAACCTGACTCCAGGGGCATGCTATGGGCTCCCCATCAATCATGTGCCATAAAACCTACTACCTTCCTCTGGTATCCCAAAACTTTTCAAGCTAAGTGAATATATGCTGTATGTTACTACATGTTCTTATGTTTTACAAGAAGTAATAGCAATCCCTTTAGAGTAGTAACCTCTGATTAGTGCACTGGTTCTCAGCCTTCCTAATGCTGTGATCATTTAATACAGTTCCTCATGCTGTGGTCACTCCCAATCATAAAGTTATTTTCATTGCTACTTCATATCTGTAATTTTGTTGCTGGTATGAATCATAATTTAAGTATCTGTGTTTTCTGATGGTTTTTGGGTGTCACGACTCATGGATTGAGAAACACTGAATTAGAGCATGGATTTCTGGGACCAGAGAGATGCTTCAGAGGGTGTCTTAGGCTTTCTTTTGCTGTGAAGGGACACCATGACCACAGTTGTAGACTGAAGTTTCTCAGTCCTGCCCAGTCCCATCTGGGCAGCAACTGTTTTTATAAAATAATCACTCAGAGGCTTAATATTAATTACAAACTGTTTGGTCTATGGCTCAGGCTTGTTGCTAATGAGATTTTGTATCTTAAATTAACTGATTTCTATTAACCTATGTATCACCATGTATCTCATGGCTTTACCTGTGTTTCTATTACATCTTGCTTCCCTAGCGGCTCACAGCATCTCCTCGATTCTGCCTTTCTTCTTCCTGTATCTCTTAGATCTTCTGCCTGTCTATATCCATAGGCCAAAATAGCTTCTTTATTAACCAATAGTAGCAACCAATATTCACAGTGTACAGAAAGACCTTTTTGTAAGGAAAACATTTAATTGGGGTGGCTTACAGTTTCAGAGGTTTAGACCATTATCATCATGGCAGGACACAGCAGCATGCAGGCAGACATGTTACCTAAGAAAGAGCTGAGAGTTCTGCATTCTGATCTGCAGGCAACAGTAAGTGAGCTGTGTCACTGGCCATAGCTTGAGCATATATGAGACCTCAAAGCCCATCCTCACAGTCACATACTTCTTCCAACAATGTCACAAAATGTCCCTTTGGGAACCATTTTCTTTCAAACCACCACATAGGGTAAAGTTCTTGCCACAAAAGCATGATAAATGACCAAGAACCCATGTTTAAAAAAATCTGTATGTGGTGGCATGCACTTACAATTCCAGCACTGGGGAGGTAAAGACAGGAGCCTCTGTGGGAACTTGCTGGCCAGCTAGTGTAGCCTAATTGGTGAACTTGAGGCTCCTGGAGTCCATCTCTGGCACCCACACACATGCACACATTCATTTATGCACATGTATACACATAAGTAAAAGATAAGTAAAATAAATAAATGGTACTCAAATGTATAAACTAAAATAAAAATGTATGAACTAAAAATTAAAAGTGAATAAAATAATACAATAAATAAACAAATGAATGGTACTAAAATATACAGACTAAAATTTTAGCCGCTCCACCCACCAGTTTTCTAGAAACTCCTCTATTTGCGTTCCATCACAAAAAAGAACTCTTGGGGGTGGACAATTTATTCAGTAAAATGTTTCTTAAAATATGACAATCACCCTGTTCTGACGAGGATGAAGACAAGTGTGGCTAGACCCTGTTGAGCATAAATTCACAGGTTTGGTTGAACGACTTTCCTGAGCACACCCAGAAAGATAATTTCCTTATGGCTTTGCCATCTTCATCCCATCAGGGTAGATGATTTAGAAGTAGGGAGATGGCATAGCCAAAACATGAACCTAGATGGCCAGTGGTCTAGCCCTATTGCTTCTGGTCAGCCCAGAGGTGTCTCTGTAGCCAACAGACAAAAGAACAGTGAAACTCTTGGCAGCAGACTTGAGTCTCACTCTGTTGCATGGTTTGCTATTTCATTGACTTCTTTGCTTTCCAGTGTTGAATGTTATCCTCACATTGGTCTGACCTTGGAATTGTTCTCCCTTAACATTGCCCATGGAGGAATCTCACCAGTGAGATTTCCTCTTCATCCAGCCTTCTTTGCAGAGGCTGTGTGCATACCAGGGACACTCTGGAATGGCTGGGAACTGTCATGCCCTCAGGTAGCTGGTGTGCAGATGAGAGCCCTTGAATCCTCTGGATGTCTTTGGTGTCTCAGAGACCACCCAGATAACTGCCTAGCTTTGAAGTTTCTCATCCCTCAAATATTCAGCCACCTTCTTTGGTAGTTAGAAAATGTTTGAGTCTTCCAAGGTTGAATATGTTATGTCTTATCATTCAAGTGCCAGGGTTTTCTCTGATGTTCTGAGGGTTTCTAATTGATGCCATGAAATAAATAAACCATTAGGTTGTTTAATGCTATTCTAAAGTAATGATTAATAAGCTCCAGTTACAACCCCTATGCAGAACACAGAGAAATTGTAGAGATTCCATTTGAATTCTAGCTTCAACGTTTATTGTTGTCTGATTCCAGATGAGTACATAATTTTTCCATTCTTTATGTTTCTCATCTAAAATTTAAGCATTATAATACCTAGAATAAGGTTATTTAGATAAGCCTATAAAATACCTAAACATTTGGTGTTCATTAATTAGGTCCATTATGCTTCATAGAGTTTATATAGTAGCAGTGATGATAGTTGTTTCATATTGACACAACCTCAGATTCAGATGACATTGATGTAACTATGTAAATGAGCTTAGGAGCCCATGAAAATGCAAATGAAAGAATTCCATTGCCTTAAAGTCACATCGCAGATTTTTAGAATATATGCCCTCCAATGAAGAGTTTTGATGTCTAGATTAGTTGTAAAGTTCATGTCCTTGACAAAAGACCTGAAATCAGAGTCAATTAAAAATAGTCAATGTTCCTCTGGGGCTTTGTATAAGATCAGGAAAAAAAGGACCAGGCCACACTGTAGTAGCAATAGATTTTCATATGGAAACCATCAAAAAAAAAAAAGCTGTTTGTAGTGGAAATATTTTCTTGAAGCTCCTTAGCTACCTTTTTCATCATTCTATCAACAGAATATATTTAAAATATGCTCTACTTTGGAGAATTTATTTTCATCTTCATTTATCTATATGGGTGCACACTTGTTGTGTACAGGTGTCTGCAGAGGCCAGAAGGTGCCAGATCCCCTGGAACTGTAGCTGGCTATGAGCTTCCCAGCACAGATTCTGGGACCCAAAGTCTGGTCCTCTGGAAGAATAGCATGCACTCTTAATGATCTGAATCTCTGGCTCAAAAGTGCTTTGTCTATGGTAAATGCTGTCTCTAGGCTGTCCTGAAATTTACGATGCAGCTAAAGATGGCCTTGAATTTCTGATCCCTCTGCCTCCTCCTTAGTGCTGGGATTACTGGCATATAACCCTAGGCTCAGTTTTGGGTTTTTCTCCCCATATTTGATTTGACAGTATTCTGTCAAAATAACTTTTTCTAAATCCAGTTCTGGTCCTGAAACTCTTGTATTTAATGTTTTGTTTTGTTTTCATTGCCCCTCAGCCTTGTAGACTCTCTGGACACCCCAGGCTTGTGATAATGTGGCCTTTATTTTCCTGTCTCCTCACAGAATTTAATTCACAGCCCGTTCTCCAGCCAAGCTAGATCGCTTGTTATTTTAGAGACCCTCTCCTCGTTTTCCAGTGCTGAATGCTGTCCACATGTTGGTCTGAGTCTTAAAATATCGCTCTCTCGTCTCTGCCCAAGGAAATACCTTTGAAGTATGACTCAATTGTTCTTTGCCTGCGCGTTTTCATATAATGCCCCCTAGGCAGAAGCCGGCCCTCTGGCCTCCCGTTCTGCCTGGCATTTTGGCCGCGGTGGTCTTTTACTTTTGGTGTACTTGAGTCATATCTCCTATTCCTAACTTTGTCAAGAAAAGCATCCCAATTTCTCTGCTTTTGCCTCTCCTCCATTGCCTGATGGAGTGTCTTGAGTGAGACTGGCCCTTCAACCGACAGCTGTGAGATGGGAAACAACAGCCTCATTCTGGGCAAATGCGTTTTCACATCGTGTGATTAATTTGGTCCCTCTCACAGCTCCCAAACTCATTTCCTACCTCAAGTGCAATACAGAAAAGGTGTCACCTCCTCGTGCTAACGTTGTTGCTCAATCCTGCGCAGACATTTGGAAACCCACGCTGCAGTGTGATTTAGAGAAGGGAATGCCCCGGGGGAGTCTGTCTGCAGCAGCAGGTAATTTAAATCCCACCTCTGCCGGCTGCAGGGCTGTTGGTGTGCCAGAGTTTTAAGAAGACTCTGATTGAGTCTAAACTGTGAACGGCATCGGCAGCTCTGTTGCTACCCAGAGACAGGTCTGGTCTGAAATAACCTGTGGGGCTCAGACTCGTCTAACATGCTCTTCAGAGGTTAAGAAGCCAAGGCAGAACCATGCACTTGGACATCAGAGGACAGAGGGTTAAGAGGGGCAAAAATACCCATCTGCCTTTAAAACCAGAGGAAAATGAACCTTTCATGGGAATGGAATGATGGAAAAGGTCAAGTTGCTGGAGATGGGCTAAAACTAGTCCGTCTGCCATAATGAGGTCTGACCACAAGGTCGGGAGGAACACAGTACCCCAGTTCTTCCACATCCATCTTCAGTTTTATTGTGCTGACCCTGGCTTGATTCCAAAGATCAATTCTGCCAACCCTGGAAAGCGAAGTGGCCTGAAGCTGGAATTTTGTTTTGCAAAGGTGTTTTTCATTGGCTGTCTTCCGAGGACTAACAAGCCTTCTGAAATGAATGCTTCTGGGCAGCCTGACTGAAAGCACCCAATCGATTGACCAAGTAACAGACATCTTGATCTATCTGTATATCAAGAAATAGATGATGATGTACACTCAGACATGCGTAATGGAGAGTTAAAAATGAGTCACATTACAGTTGAGATTAGGAATGAATGACACCAGTGATTTGGTGATAGAAGGAAATGTGTCAATGCCGGAAACTGACTTTGAAATGCACTAGGTTTCCTGACAGACTGTTGGACAGATAGTAAAATATTGATGTAGAGTCCTAGTGGCGAGTATATACATGTTCTCTCTAAAATTCTTTCACTTTTCCTTATGTTTGAGTATTTTCATGATAAATGGATGGAAAAGGCGAAGTAAGGCAACAAGCAGGCATATATTTTTTTTTTAACCATAAAAGTGAGGTTCTAACATGGTTGGCTCTGCACACTGATATTTTTTCCTTTGTGGGTGTGTGGTGTATCCCTATGTGTGTCTTCATGTAGATGTGTACATGTTGGGTGTCTTCCTCAATTGCTCTCAACCTTATTTTTTGAGACAGGGTCACCTAGAGAGCCTGGAGCTCACAGGTTTGACTAGATGGCTGGCCGGCAAGTTCTGGGGACCCTCCTGCTTCTCCAATGCTAGGATGACAGGGATGTGCCACCAGGCCTGGCTTTTTACATGACTGCTGGAGAAGCCCTCAGGCTTCCCTTTAGAGCACTGATTCATCTCCAGCCACAGGCTTCTGACTTCTGTCTTGTGGTCCCCATTCTTCATCAGGATGCCCCCAGCTCTTCTCTGTCCTGCCCTATGCTCCATAGGGCCAACTCCCTGGACTGTACCTGAGGAGAGGGGAAGGGAGCCTGGTGAGACCCCACACCAGCTTCCTCACTGACTTTGAGCTGCTCAACTGGCTGCAGCTGGGTTTTCCTAAAAATTGGAGCTCCTGTCATTCCATGGCTCAACTGCATTGGGCTCCAGGTGCACCATTTTCTGCATTGTGTGTTCAGCCCTGTGGGTAGGTAGTAATAGCACCACACTGGTGTGACCTCTGGGGGCATAGGCATCCTAGACTTCCTTAAAGCTGTTCATGCCTCTGTGTTTTAATTAAGTAGTCTCTTAATTAAAATCTTTTTAAATATTAAGTGAATTCTTCTTCCTGCTGGGACATTGATTGATACCACTGATACCCCTATTTTGTAATAAATGCCTTCTTTCTGCTATGTTCCTTCCAGGGTATACCCACACGGCTCTGATTTGTGTGTAGCTAACATTTACAACTCTCCAAGGAGCAGATCTGATTTAGTTGGAGGCTGGCTGCCTTAAACCCACGCAGTAACTATCAGTTAAATGGAAACTTTCATCTTTGGAGATTGAGCTTGTCTGCTGGGTGAGATCTGATGACCACTTGGACCAGAGCTGGGAATGACATGCCTGTGGCTGTGAGGGGCTAAGAACTGATTTCAGTGGTCTCAAGGATTCTCCATAGAAATTCTATCAGTGAGTTCTAGAGATCTCTGTGCAACCTTGGGCCTATGGGGTTCAATATATATATCTCACAATTAAACATTGATTAAAAGAGTATTAAAAGGTATTCTTACCATGATAAAATAAAAACAAAAAAAATTAAGAAATTGCTCTTGTCACATATACTTTGCTAAGTTTTGATGAATGTAGAATTAAAAGTTAAATGAGGCATTTTAAATCTGATATTACCAGATAAATTACAGGGGTTGAATTTGAATTTCAGACAGATCACACATGGGCTGAACCAAATAAATAATTTTTAGTGTAGATGTTCCCAAATATTCTGTGTGGCATACTTAGACCATGAAAGGTAATTGTCTGGTGCTGAAATTTAACTTGACATTCTGTGTTTCTACTTGTTAAATATGACACTGTAGCTACAGGAGGGTGTCACATGGCTCTATCTCAGACTTGGTGCCCCTGGTGCGCAGGAGTAGTGTCTTGTGTCTCTCGTGGATGTGACCCTAGTGGAACTTGAATCTGAGCCCCATCAGCTACTTTCCAACTAAGAGAAATGGGACCAGGAAAGGGGGTTCACTACTAAAGAATTAGGGATTTTCCATGAAGGGGGACCAGAAATAGGTCACATCTAATACACTACACCTGCTCAAAGGGAAAAAAAAAAAGATCATTTACTGTTGGCTTTATTTCAGTAAAAGCAGCTGGAAGTTTTTCTAAGAACTCAGAGGCATCTGGCCACATGTGAACAGAAGGGAAGATAATTCTTTACCTCTTAGGAAAGTCTCCAGACTAACCTGGGTGCTGAGAGGACAGTAAGCTTGATCCTCCCGCACCCCCTCCCCCACTTGTGGTTCAAGAAAAGCAAGATTTTCACTATTCCCATGATATATATATTTAAAACTTTTCTGTTCTGACTTTTTTGGCTGTAGATAGTTTTTATAGAATTGATAGAATTGAACAGATTGGTTAATCAAACTCAGGAAGAATGTATTAGCTCACACCATTGTCTTTGATGAGGTTCAGCAAAGACTGGATGTCAGAGGAAGAGTTGAATGGGAACAGCTTGTTTGAAAAGTGCAAAGGAAAAAAAACAAGGAAGACGAGGAGGGACAGGAAGATGTGAGTAGGGCTGTCAACGAAGGTAGAAGAGAGACGCGGAGTGAGTGGGAATCTCTTACCAAGTAATCTGTACATGGGATGACTGAGTTAAAACTCATGGGAAAAAAAATCTAGAACATGGCCCAGTTGTGATACCCAGGAGGCAGGGATCTGGATATTCAGATCAGTCCTGCCGGACACTGGAGGAGGGATGCTGGAACAGGGGCACTGATTCCTCAGCATTGCTGTTCTGTTTGGCTTATGTGCAGAGCAGGTGTCTGTGTCTTTTGAGAATGCCCTCAGGCAAATGCTGCAGATCCTGGTAGCTAGAAATGTCCAAAAAGCTGTAAAGTGATGAAGCCGGAAGCCTTACTAGTACTCTGACTAGTGTACTGGTTCCACCACACCACTAACTGGCTAGTTCAGCTTGGAAGTGCAGGACTGAATGCCATTTGCCATCATGAGAGAAATCACCTCCCCCATCCTGCATCACATGAAAGCATTATAGTTACATATTGTCGATCCCTCGCATCTGTAGTTTTACCTTCAGAGTTCCAGGCTCCATAGTCTGCATCTGTCCAAAAATAGTAAATGGAAGAAAACTCCAGGCATGAACCATGTGTTATGTTTTTAAAGTGCTTGCTGCTCGGGAAATGAATCATCCGCTGTCCAGTGTTTCCATGCTGTGTACACTACCTGCCCATTAGCCATTTAATAATTCATCTCGTATTATTAGATCATCTATCTCAAGACCACAGTGCTCGTGTTCAGGCAACCCCTATTTCACTTATTAATGTCTCCCAACTGCAGGAGTAGTTATGTTGGCAGCTTTTATACAACAGATTATTAAAAATTATTCCATTTTGTTATTAGTTACTGTTATTACTCTTGAATAATTCCTAATTTATAAATTAATCTTTATCATAGATGTGTGTATATGTGTGTGTGTGTGTGTGTGTGTGTGTGTGTGTGTGTGTGTAGGAACAAAATGGATTACATACTTTAAAATGTCTATAATGTTAGATATCTACCAAAAGAGACTTGAACATTTGGAAACTCCAAATTCTGAATCCCGAGTTCTAAGTTTCACCATGATTTTCAAGAGAGAAAGGTATCTGTGCCATGGTACAAAACACAGCTATGTTATTGAACCACCCATTCTCTAGGTGAACTCTTGGGGTTCTTAGGCCAGTAGACTTCAGTTTTCATTACTTAAGTCATGCCTGGTTGAGAAGCTGGCTCATAAATCATTGATTGCTATAATGGGTAAAAATTCACCTTTGGATTTAAAGGTGCACCTTCATAAAACAAGAACGACTAATGTTTATACAGGTGCTTGCTGTGTGCCAGACAATGACAGTAACAGCACAGCCTCATGAGGCTGGAATTATAGGACCCTTGGACTTTAGCAGCAAGAGGGAGTTTAGGGTGACTGTGTTCTGTAAAAGATCTATCATTTGCCTAAGGTTGTCATGCTAGCATGGGTAGACTCTGCTCTAGGACCCCAGTTGTCTGAACCTTGGTCTGCTGCTCTGTCTGCAGCTAGATCTATCTGTAGGATGACTTTATGATGGAGAATGAATGTGCGGATTCTACTTTTATTGAATCTTTCTTCACTTCAGGATTTAGTCTTTGCTTATGTATGTAGAGCTAACAAACCACTAACCCAGGCTCCTATAATAGCTTTACACCTGGAGAAACAACCCGTGTAAAGATTGTCTCCACTTCCGGTTCTATCAGACCGCCTTCATGGCCACCTCTGGCAAGCTCTGAACTACAGGTTGGTGAATGACTCAAACTTCTAAGCCACGGAAGCCTGCAGTTGGAGAGGCAGGTATGTCAGGTACAAATGAGAAGTGTGTAGCCCCTGGAGTTATCTGTATAGTATGCTCTAAAATAAGACACCTGCGGAAGGGACATTTGTGTCATAGGAATGTGGAAGTGGCTTAGTTAATCACTTGGCTTACTTCTCAGTGTTGTGGATAGCCTTGAGGAGGAATTAATTCATCTTGACAAGGTTCCAGAAACATTTTTAAAAACACAATTGCTTTCTCAGAGCATTACCCTGTGTTAACACAAGTCCTTTAGAACCAAGGTTAGCAACATTTCAAGGGTCAAACAATAAATATATATTATTGATTACTATTTATATCTATTGAATCTATAGTCCAACTACTCATCTCTGTCCATTGTAGACTAGAAGCAGCCATAGGCCATATGTAAATAGGTGTGTGCTACTGCTGTTTCAGTAAAACTTTATTTACAAAAAGAAGGCAAGGGCCACATCTGACCTATGAGCTGTAGTTTGTGGACCCCTGCTGCAGAAGGCAGGGAACCTGTCAGTACTATGTGTTCAGGTGGCAATTCAGAAGGCCTGTCACCTTTGTTTGCTCCTTTAACAGTCTGTTAATTTATCAGTAATCTAAGTAACACCTTCTTTTCCTGCTGAAAGACTCATTTCCTGACAAATAGTTTAATTTAGTTCTCAAACATCAACAAAGACTAAGTTGTTACAATGATTAGGGTATGTGGTAGACATTAGGGCAAGTCCAGGGAGTTAGCCTTATATACTTGTGGAGAGTCTACTGTAAATACAAATAATCTTGAGAAGTTTAAGATAGCCGTCCATCAAAAAAAAAGTATAACATTAGATAGGGCTGCTAGGCAATAAATGACTATATCCAACATACACATAGACTGGCTTATAGTCCTAGTCTATATCCTAGAGTCCTTAATTTTCGCTTAAAAAATTAAAAATAGATTCATATATTTCCTTTTATGTGAAGGTTTATGTACACCACTTGAATTCTTGGTGTTCTCAGAAGTCAGAAGAGGGCACTGGATGCCATGGAACTTCAGTTAAAGACGGTTGTAAACCATCATGTGGATACCGGGAATCAAACCTGGATCCTCTGCAAGAGCAACAAGTCTTCTAAACCACTGACCTATCTCTCCAGCTCATATTTGCATGTTTTAAAAAGAATAAAAGTAACTCCATTACAAAGAAAAGAAATCAGATTCAATTTTCTCAAGAGCAATTATTTTCATATAATTAAAACAGAAACTCGTCCAGTCCAATTTTCATCGGTTAGTTAATTGAAAAAGGGATGATTTTCATAGAGATCTAATTACATTTTATGATCAGTTACAAAATGGTCATGGGAGATCTGCTTGGTGAGGTTTGGGTGTAGAGCAAAGCTTCTTTGTGTTCTTTCTTTGCTGAAAACTAGAGCCCACCAGTTGGTCGCCTTTCAGATGTCACCTGTAGCCACGGTTCACTGTCCAAGTCCAGGTGGCTTTTAGACTCTCTCATTTATGAGAGTTCTGATGATAGTTTTTAGGGATCACCTTCACAGACTTATTCAAAAGCAGTCATCATCTTAGCTCGTACAGAAACAAGTCCAGATATTTTGTTTGAGTTCTGACCGTACCCGCATTTGATCTGCTTACCAAAGAGATCGTGTGATTACAACAGCAATCCAGGGCAGTCTGGAGTAACCCTGACTGGAATGACTCTGACTGGAGGTGGGGCAGGAAGAAGCTGAAGCAGGACGGATGAGCGGTGATGGAGGCATGCAGCCAAGACGGGTCTCTAGAAGACTTTGGCCTTCGTCAGTGTCAGTACCAGTGAGCTTGACACAGGAATGGACGCCGCTTGTCTATTCAGAGAATAACTTGGGAGACTTCTTTTGCCCGTAGTGTTAGGAAAAGCTGTGTGCCTTTGCTTCGGTCTGCCAGAAATTAATTTCCTTCCTCTTGTTCACACTCATACTATATTCGGGTAATCTGTGTACAATCCTCTGCCAAACTCTAATGAAATTGTCGACTATTTGGCCTTGGTGGAGTTGCAATCAATGAAACCTTTCTCCAGAGAGAGTAACCCCCCCCGCAACCACCCATAAAGCTTGCATTTTTCATAATGAAACACACATGTCCAAATTCTAGGGATCGGTAAACTTGAGATTTTATAAAAATGAAAACATTTATACAGTTTTATTATGTACAGAACATATTTCACTAGGTTTGATATAATAATGCTTTTGTTCCTATTAACATCAGTTTGAAGCAGACATTCTCCCATGACCACCATGAAGAGATGAAGACAGAGAGAGGTTAAGTAACAAGGTCAGGGCTTGACCCCAGGAAGGCTGCACTAGCACCTTCTTTTAAGGCATGTCTCCTTTCTGCTTCTCTAGGACTGCAGGTGCATTGCATGGGAAGTGTTGAGACATCACTCACACAAGCATTTTGATATTCATATCTTTTACATCTTACAGTTCACCCAATAAGCACAAACGGCAGGGGCTCAGCAAAGCGTATTGGAGAGAACAGTCTATGAGGGGCAGTGTGAACTCAGCTTCCCAATTTTTCAGGGAAGGGATGCTTGCATTGGTGGCTAGAGCAGAATTTCAGTCCTGAATGAGGGTGCGGGAAGCCTTGAGTCAGTGCTCACCAATCCTTTGAAATCCTCAACATGTCCTCCTAAAGATGCAACATACCAACCTTCCAATGACAGTTGGTGGTTGGAAAGCAACCTCATTTGTTTGAATGGGAGGACTATGCCAGCAGCACCATCCTTCACAATATAGTGAGCAGCCATCCCTTCTGTACAGACTCGGTACAGATGAAACGAAGTGAGCAATTGCCCATGCAGTGATGTCCAATCAGAAGAGACTGAGGGTTTGAAGAGAGCAGATCTGGAAGAGGCTGCCACAGTGGTCTGGCAAGGCAGGGACTCGCTGCTTATATTCAATGGTCTGCATTAGCTTTAGAGAAGAGATGTTAGTTGGACAAGTCCCATAGCATTGGATATTGGCACACTATGACAGTGATGGTAGTGTGTATTTGTAAATGCTTCAGAGTTTTAAAAACTCTTATCTCCCATCACTATTGCTACTTGTATAAACCATCATAATAATAGACTTAGAATGAGACCTCCTTTGCCATTATACCTCCTGAATTTCTGACCTTGGTTATGTTCCTCAATCTTTCTGAGCCTCAGTTTTCTTTTTCATTTATAAACTGGAACTAAATCATTTATTTGTCTTTTGTAGTTTTATGAGCTGTCATATAACACCCGTGTCATGTGTGAATAGAATTGGTTGGCAGTAGATTCAATGCAAACCTCCTTTACATATGACACATGCAGGAAGGCTAACAGGCATGGCAGAACTCCGGCTCTCTGACTAGTAGTTCATCACACATTACCTGGAGGTATGCATGCTTTATTTAATGACTGATGGGGCAGAGGTACCACCCAACTGTAATGAAGGAGGAAATGGATCCATGCTCTGAGAAGATAGGGAAGTGAGTATTATTCAGGCCCTGGATGGGAGCAATGGCAAATCAATATTATTTTATTAATCACTCATTCAAGTTTACATAATCATTGATTGGCCCAGTGGTTGTTTACTTAGCAAGTAGCATATGCCAGGCATAGTGCTTACTAATGGGAATAAAGAGAATAAGATAGACAATAATTTCTTTAAAACTCATTAGTGCTTCAGAAAATTCCAAAGATATAACGATTTCTATTGGAAATAGAAATTACTTACTTTGTAATTTAACTCTATTAGATTTAAATCATCTGATTACAGATTATAGAACTAATTATAAAGCTGAAAGGTACATTATGAACTGCTTTTCAGTCTAATTTCTCATTATAGATCTTTATTAATGTAGTTTCGTATAAATGAAAATTCACCATACAGGTTAGATGGTCTACAGATTTCACAAAACTGTGAAAGAAAAAAAGCTTAAATACATGGTAAGGTTGTTTTATTGCACTATCCAATCTTCTTGACATCATCTAGCACTTCCAATATAATTAGTAAAATAGCTGTAACTTTGGTCAGTTTCAAAACTGGAAAATGGGGGAAAAAAAACCACATTGATGAGAAAGAAAGGACCTCCACTTTGATATGATCTCTTATGCATAGCCTGGTCTCACCTCTTCTATTCTCATCTCACCTCCTTTCACAGTTGTACTTAGGAAAACTGAACTATTATTTAATAGAACTTGATAATATCGAATAATCTGGTATAATAGCTCCACTTTCAGGGCTAAGAGTAGAGTTTTGAGTTCCTGAAGCCGTAGTCCTCAAGTTGAGAAGATACAGGATGCGCCCCAGTCTTACAGAGAAGACTTTTTAATTCCACAATGAAGCTCAGGGCAAGTGTTGATTTTCTTGTGGCAAAATCCTCTCAGACCACAAGGAAGCAAAGTGTAGTAGTAAGCGTTTGGTTTCTCCTCCCTTACAAGTTACCTAATCAAACTGTCTAGACACTATTAAATTGACCAAACTGTTGAGCTCTGTTCTGCTTAGATGTCCCTCTTCTATACACACACGTCCTGTGTTCTTCAGGAACGGGGCCTCTGTCTTTGTCCTAGCCAGGTTCTATCACTATGACAAACATCATGACCCAAAGCAACTTGGGGAGAAAAGCTTTATTTCATCTTATGGCTCTTATCTGAAGAAAAGGCAGGACAGGAACTCAAGACAGGAAGCTGAAGGCAGGAGCTGAAGCAGAGGCCATGGAGGAATGATGGAATGATGCTTACGAGTTTGCTTGCTGTGGTCTCCTTGCCATGACTTCCACACTCTGGCTAGCTCAACTTGATTTCTTTTTCCTTTTTTTTTTTTTTTTTTTTTGGTTTTTCGAGACAGGGTTTCTCTGTATCTTTGGAGCCTGTCCTGGACTAGCTGTGTAGACCAGGCTGGCCTCGAACTCACAGAGATCCACCTGCCTGTGCCTCCTGAGTGCTGGGATTATAGGCGTGCGCCACCACCGCACAGCCTTGATTTCTTTTTATACCACCCAGGGCTACCTACCCAGGCAATCTGATAGATAACTGGATAACTAGATTGTGTAAAGTTTACAGAAAGCTAACTGGAACAGTCCTTTAAAACTTCCATAGTCAATTGTGCTCCTAGAGAGCATGCTCCATTCTTGTTTCTTAGACAGGGGAGCACTTGTAGATCTTGAAGGATTTGATTTTGAACCTCTTGTAAGCATGGACCATGTTTTCTTCCTAACGTCAAATAAAAATTATGGAATAAGTCTGGTAAATGTGACTGCCGAGGTGGCTACACATATATGTACATTCATTTTGCTCTTGGTCTCTGTTAGGCGATGTGACCCAAGGTCACATTACAGCCTGGGTTTAAGGACAAGTTTTCTGTTCTCTGCTTCCTGTGCTACCATTAGCTTCTTTGATCAGCTGGCTTCTGCCACCTGGGCTGAAACTTGCAGTTTCCACTCCTAAGTAGGGCTAGGAGAAGCTACCCACCAAGGAGGGCAGTGGTCTCCAGAGTGCATGACAGACCCTCTTCCCACGTGGTGTAGCTGGAAATGCATGCCGTTGTTCCCACCAGAAATGGAAGTTGAAAGAAGAAGGTTTGGTCAATGCAGATGTCAGGACAAGACAAATACAATTCAATAATCTTCAGGCACATTGCCCAGAAACTTGACACTTGACCCTCTCTACCAAGGATCATTGGTAATCAGGAAGTGAAACTAGCCTTTGGCTTTACTTAACTAGAACTGGAGATGGGAACTGGCTCGTAGGTGCTCTCAATTGTCTTGGCATTTATTAATCTAGAAAAATTGGGCTAGACTGAATAAGAACTTTCATGGGGCTCTTTCTCTTTCAGAGTCCTAGCCTCCGGTCAGTGGAGCTTTTCGGATTTCTGTCACACACTAAATTTCCACACAGAGAAGAAACAATGGAATACATGACTCTGGCCTCACCCATAGAATCTCTTTCTGAGTTGTGCATGCCACCAGGTGTTGTTGGTTTTTTTTTTTTTTCCTCTTGTTTTTAGATGGGATCTAAAAGCTATGTCTCCCTCTCCCTGGCTAGCCTGGAATTCATTATGTAGACCAGGCTGGTCTCCAGTTCACAGAGACCCACCTGTCTCTGCCTCCCAAGTGAGTGCTGGGATTAAAGGTGTGCACTACTACACCCAGCTGCCAGGGAGTTTTCTCACCCAACCTTTCCTTCTTCTTAAGATTTTGGCCTGGTGGTGGTGACGCACGCCTTTGATCCCAGTACTCAGGAGACAAAAGCAGGTGAATCTCTGTGAGTTCAAGGCCAGCCTGTTCTACAGAGTGAGTTCCATCACAGCCAGGGCTACATAAGAAATCCTGTCTGGAAAAACAAAAACAAACAAAAAGGTTCTGGACACATTCATTCTACACAAAGATAAGTGACCCTTCTCCCCTCCTTCCCACAAGCAAGGGCAGAAACAGATCACACTCTTAGTAAATCCTTTCTTTAAAATTTTTTTTATCACATTACTTGCCTTAACAATTTCATGCACAGTCAGTTTGTAAGTTAATTATGTACTGGCTTTAAAATGCCTTTTCTTTTGTCGGCTTTAAATGACTTGCTGTTTGTTGGATTTCATTGAGTGTCTCTTTGTTCTTACGTGGCTGAATCAGGGTTTGTTTGAAGAATGACTTTGTTGAGTTTTCTGTGTTTGTTGCCACTGCTTAAACAGAAAAGCCTGGAAGGAAAACATTGGGCAACAGCTGCCCAGCTGTGGTTCTCTTGCAAGTACAGGCAACCTCAAAGTTTTCTTTCATCTTTCAAGTGCTGAAATCCTTCCCATTTGTAAAGCATATAGATGACCCTATTTGCTGCTGTATGCTCAATGGGTACCCAGAGTTAGTGAGTTGATGATGATTCCCATGTTGAAATCATACAGAGGTGGCAGGTGCATTGAATAATTGCTCCACATGCATGTGTAGACAATTTAGGTGCACTGTGCAAAGACAAACATTCTTGTTAGGAGCATCTTGTGCGTATGTATGTGTAGACAGATTGGCTGGGACTGGGGTGGGAGATGGGAGGGCTAATCAAGGAGACCCTTCTGAAGGAGTCAAATTCTGTTTCAGCTTTTTAGGGTGCATGTGAGGAATGAACCTTTGCTGGAATTCTGTGGGAGCCATATGAAAAACAGATAGAATAAATAAAAGTCATGTTTTCTGTATCTCACTCTGGAGCCCACAGCATGGCTGCCCTTTTTTTCTGTTTCCCTGTGAAGGTGACAGACATTTCTACTTGGAAAAGTTTGGATGGTTTCTTGACTTAGAGCTTGGCTAATTTTTAGTCTAATAACTTTTTTAAATTTTTAATTCTTATTTCATCTGATGTTTTGAACTATCAAGGTCTTTCTTCCCTAATTTGGGGTATCTGAGAGTTATCTTCAACTGTGAAGAACATGGGGTTTGAATCGGGAGAGCTAGGTTTGAGCATTAGCTCCAATCTGAATGGTCTGACTTTAGACAAGTCTTTCTACCTTCCTGGACTTCAATAAAGATAACAACACCATTAACCCACAGTAAGGATTAGTTCGGTCACATGCATCCAAACTGAAGAGGGCTTTAAACCCTGATCACGGATCTCGTGGTACTGGCTCCATATTGCCTGCCAGGAACCCATCCTGTCAGTTTTCTTTCCTTCCTGGAATACTTTAGTGAGAATCACTTATCCACACAGGAAACAAGTACAAACATATTTTTCCCTTAGTAGTTGCCCTTCACCAGCTCCTCAAAGTGCCTTCAAATGTAGCTCCTCAGATACAAGGGAGAGCGATAAGTTCTATTGAGTTATTTCCTAAGCCCAGAGATTATATAAGAATTGCACAAAAAGCCAACATTACTTTTGAACATCTTTTTTTAAATTTTGATGTCTCATAAAGTATAGTATAGATGTTTGGTGTCCCACGTGAGAGTTTCATATAGAGAGTCATTTGTGGTAGCATATTTCTCCTTTAACACGAAAGAAAATTGTACTTGGGGTTTGATCCTGACACTGGGAGATATCTGTGGGAATTGAGACTATTAAGGAGCATTGGATCTAGGACTCCCATGTCACACTCACTAAGGGTGTTTGCTCACTCTGCAAATTTTATATCCTCCTTTCTTTCATTTAAAAGTTACTTGATTGGGCAACTATCACCCCAAACTCAATGACCACAGAGTCAATGACCTATGAGAAGTACCATTCATTCCTTCTCATTCATGTTTTGTCAGACTGGTTGGGGCCAGGCTGAGCTAGGCTAGATTCCTCCTGGAACTGACCTTGGGTGACAGTTTATACACAGATCTGTTTCACATTCTGGGACCCAGGCTCAAAGAACATCAGCCTTGGCTGGGTGGTGGTGGTGTATGCCTTTGATCCCAGTACTCGGGAAGCAGAGGCAGGCAGATCTCTGTGAGGTCGAGGCCAGCCTGGTCTACAAAGCTGGTTCCTGAACAGCCAGGATTGTTACACAGAGACCCTGTCTCAAAGAGAGAGAGAGAGAGAGAGAGAGAGAGAGAGAGAGAGAGAGAGAGAGAGAGAAAGAAACCAAAAATAAACAAACAAAAAAGGAACAGCAGCTTCTCAAGGCCACAAGGCAAGAAGCAAACAGAGGAGGGAAGCTCAAGTGTGAGAGAATATTTCAAACCTCTTGTCACATCATATACGCCAATGTCTCACTGCTCAAAGTAAGTACGGCTTCCAAACTTAAACACGAGAAGTAATGAAACATATGTATCTCACTTACCATGACTCCAAACAAATTATATAGACAAACCAGACATCAGTGAGGAGAAGTGTGCGTCTATGCTGGGAGAGGAGGATTAAGCATTTTGATCAATAATTTCATCTACTTCCATTGCCAAGTGCACGCAGCTGAGGTTCTATTCGTGAGCACAATGCATGGTACAACTCCACAGCTAACAGCCATACTGAAGGGACATAGAAGATGAGGCTCACAGGTGATGCCGTCCTGTAGCATATTTCTACTGTGAAAAGAGATAAGGAGGCTCATAGGTTTCTTGGGCTTCTCTTAGTTCTACCCATAATCCCTCCTTCCCCGGCAAGAAAGGTAACGTTCCTCAACAGGTACCAGTTCCCACATGCATTTCCCCACGTGAGAGGGGTAAGCCCTAGATTGTGACTTTAGTGTTTAAAGAAAAAGGTCTTGCAAATGAAATTTTTGAGTTGAAATGATATTAGCAGTGCTTTAATTTAAAATCTCACCTTGATTTGTTATAAAAAGCAAGTGTTGTCTGGACAGGCAGCTTCAGAAGGAAGTTTTGAGTATGGTAGTGGTCAAGGCTTCTCAAGTCACTTTTTATCACTTTCAACTTGGAAAGAAAAGCAGGTTTGCAGCAGGAATCAAGGCAGAGAGAGACATTTGACTGAATGGTTGTTTGACATAATGCATCTGCTGAGAGGTTTTAAAATCCAATAAAGTAGAGATAGACGAGCCGCTGGACAGGGAAGTGACTAGGCTGGGTACTCTCTTTTATTACTCCAGATGCATGTTAAAAGAGCCCTATTATTTCATGAAATGAAAAAGAATAGGAAATAATTGGTTAAAAATAGAAAATTGACTGAAGTTTTTAAAATTGGAACAGAAAAGTAGACTTTAATGTGAACTCTATTCCTTTGTTCTTCTGTCTACCCTCGAAATGGATCAAATAGCAAACATGATTATGGTGATAGTTATCAGGCGACTGGTAAAGTGTGTCTTCCACATTGCCAGCACAAAAATAGTGCTTGTGTAAAGCAAAATGTATTCCATTACTAAGCAAGCCTCATTTATCAATTGGTAGCGGGCTGAAAGGGCATAGTTTTATATAAAGTGTATTATAGTCATGCAAGAAATATAGAGGGGACTGTGTGTGTGTGTGTGTGTGTGTGTGTGTGTGTGTGTGTGTGTGTGTGTTGCTACCAATTTTATCCTGGCCATGAAATACTTCAGAAGAAACGTACAAAAAAGAGAGAACTATTGATGGGATCTCATTAGAAGGAAAAGCTATCTCCATCCTTTGTCTTGGTGGGAGGGCTAGGTGGAAGGAAAGAACATCTCTTGAGTCACTACTTTAACCTTTCTAAATTAAGATAAAAAAACGGAGGATCTACAGAAGACAATTTTTGATGGGTATAGTGATGATGATAATGAAGGTAGAATTTACTTACTAAATAATTCAGATTCCAAGAGGCCAGTTGTAGGGATTAATTTTGTTATCTTGATTGAATTAAGAAACCACTCAAAGATTAGTGCAGCATATCTCTGTGTCTGTCTGTCTATCTTTGTCTCTGTGTCTCTGTGTCTGTGTCTCTCTCTGTGTCTGTATCTGTCTGTCTGTCTCTCTCTCTCTGTCTCTCTCTCTCTGTCTCTCTCTCTCTCTCTCTCCTCTCTCTCTCTCTCTCTCTCTCTCTCTCTCTCTCGTGTGTGTGTGTGTGTGTGTGTGTGTGTGTGTGTGTGTGTGAGAGAGAGAGAGAGAGAGAGAGAGAGAGAGAGAGAGAGAGAGAGAGAGATGGTGTTTCCAGAGACAGATCATGAGGGCTCAGAGGGAATGAAAGGATTCATCCCTTGATCGATTCATAATATCACAGTCTTATTGAGATGTGGTGAACAGTTACACATGGGGCCTTTAGCAAACCTGAGCTGTATCTTGCCACGACCCCTTTCTGTTCTCTTTTCTGTTTCATGTATGCCGTGTGGTAGACAGCTTCTGCCATGTGCCCCTGCAACCATGGTGTTCTGCTTCATCATGGAAATACAGAACCATGGGCCAAAACTTTAGAAATCATGAGCCAAAATAAATCCCTCCTCTGTTACATTGTATGTGTTGTGTATTTGGTCACGGTGATGCAAATGTAATTAATATGCTGGTTTAACCTTCAAGTCCTTTGTCTACACTCAACTCTCTCCACTTAAAGAGAATGGTGCCTCCTCCACAAAAGAATTCCAGTTAGATTTGGGAATGTGGGAACTAGAAAAATCACCACCAGGCAAATACTGCAATAGTAGTCGATATAGGCAATGTCCACCAGTGGATGTTAAAATTAGTGGGCAAAAGCTTGAGAGAAAGAACATGACCCACAGCATGAAAGAAGCCTCCACCTGAGGATATTTATTATGAACATAGGAAAGGTCATAATTTTATAGTGAAAAATTGTCAGATAAATCATATCTAAATAGGCAAGATTTAACAGGACCAGTAATAAGATATTGATGTTATGTACTGCTTGATGCCAGCCCTGAGAGAGGCACAGTGCTTCTCTGGAATTCCTTCCCAAAATATCTCATCTCAGTCTATAGTGAAAACAGGTCAAAAAACCAGACTGAGGAACTTTCTACAAAATAAGTGACCAGTGCTCTTCAAAAGTATCTAAGTCATGACACACGAGGAAAGGCTGGGGAGCGTGTACGGATTGGAGGAGGTGGAAGAGGAAGACCTAAATGGAGCCTGAGCTCTGGACTGAGACCTGAAACAAACAACACCCCTTCCAAGGAATGAGCAGAAAACTGACAAAATTAAATGTCCATTGTTTTTTTAGAACTTATTATTACACTACAGTAAGATTTGATAGTAGAGGCATACTGAGGCACAGGGTACGTAGGAACCATTACTGTTATAGTCATTGCAACTTTTCTGCAGATCTAAAATCACTCAAAGAATTTAGAAAAATGAAGAGAATGGTGTAAGTTAAATTAATAAAGATTAAATATCTTATTTTACCATCAGAAAATTATTCTTTTAGTAACTGAAGCTCTTACTTGTCTACAAATATAGCAATTCCCAGAATTTTTAAAATAGTTACTCATTTGACAATAAATTTCAAGTTGCCTAGCTTTGTTTAGCATTGAACTGTCAATGCAATGTTTTATTTATTTTCATGCTTCTGGGTGGATTTGTAATTTATATAAAGTCAAATCTATTTGAACAATAAGTCATATCAAGAATAGAAAGAAATGTTTTCCTCCTTTAATTGAAAATAGATTCTTTTCTCATACAGTATATCCTGATTACAGTTTTCCCCTCCCTCTACTCCTCCCAGCTCCTCTCTTCCTCCCCTCCCATCCAGATTCATTCCCTTTCTGTCTCCCCTTAGAAAAGAACAGGCTTCTAAGAGAGAACAGCAAAACATAACAAAATAAAATATAAGATTAAAACCAAAAATAACACATCAGATTGGGACAACACCAACCAACAGAAGGAAAAGAGCCCCAAGAGCAGGCACAAGAGCCAGAGGCCCACTAGTTCACACGTTCACGCGTCTCATAAAAACACTGAACTGAAAGCTATGGTACATGTGCAGAGGACCTGGTGCAGACCTGTGTGAGCCCTGTGGGTACTGCCTTAGTCTCTGTGAGTTCATGTGAGCTTTGCTCAGTTATGTACAGGGCCTTTTCTCCTGGTATCCTCCATCTCCTCTGGCTCTTCTATTCTTTCTGCCTCCTCTTCCTCAGGGATCCCTGAACTCTGAGGGGAGGGATTTGATTGAGACATCCCATTTAGAGTTGTGTTCCAAGTTCTCTCTCTTCCTGTGTAATGTCTGGCTGGGATGCTCTGTCCTTGCTCCCAGCTGCCGCATCTCTGATGATGGCTGAACAAGGCACTGATCTATGAGTACAGCAGAATATCATTAGGAGTCATTCGTATTACTACTTTTTTTTTCTGTTTTTAGATCAGTATTATTTGGTTTTACCTTAGGACTCTGGGCTATCTAGTCTCTGGTCTTGGTTACCCAAGCAGTGTTGGACATGGGTTCCATCTCATGGAGTGAGCCTCAACTCAAATCAGACATTGGTTGGTTACTCCTTCAAGCTTTGTGCCATCATTGCCTTATCATATTTTGTGGGAAGGACAATATTGTAAATCAAAGGGTTTATGGCTGGGTTGTGTTTACATTTCTCTTTTAGTAGCCTGCAAGAGTGCCTTCCTGTACCAAAGACACTCGGATATAGAGGTGAAGTTTCTATGTAGGAACCAGCTTGACCCCTCCATGTTCCATAAGTTCTTTGGGTGTTATCTTCAGCAATGGGGCCTTGCTGACAGTTTGTGGAGAGCAACCTGTTGTCTTGTCAACAGGCTAGATTGTTTGGGGATTTCCATGGGACCCTTTTGGCCAACAACTTGATTGGATGTAATCCATTTTCAGTCTTCCAGTCCTGGAAGCTTTGATGACAAGAGATAGCCAGGTAGGGCTGTGTCTTTCCCATCATTTGGAGACTTTATTAGGATTGCCTTCATACATTTTAGGAGGAGAAAGAAACCTTTTAAGAATGTTATGTTCCTAACCAGACTTTCTCTGCCCTCTTACTCTGTCTTATGTAGTAATTATCTGGCCTTTAAACTCACACTTTTCAGGCAAAGATCCAGCCAGAGCCATTCATTAGTTAGCGTGATAAGCGCTGTCTTTCCCAGGAACAAGCATGAGTGGAAATCACTCTGGGCTCTGAGAACCTCCCACTGAAGATCCTGAACTATTTCTGGGTGCTCCCAGCCCTAGGTCCTAAATCATTTGGTAAAGAGAAGTAACCAAAGAGGAGAGACTGCAGCTGGGATCTGCTACCCCTGCATGTCAGTGTCAATGTCTCTCCAGGGCATTCCAGACAGGATCCAGTGTGTGTGGACTGGCCACATAAGAAGACTGGTTTTGAGAAAAATCAGTCTTCAAGAACTTGAAAAGAGCCAGATGGACAAAGTCCCAGAACTAAGAGTTGTTATCTGCTTAGACAAGGAGGGAAATGGCTTTCTCACATGCTTGGCCCACAAACGTTTGCTGGCAGAAAGACTCTCTTGGATGTTTGCTTCTATTTCCATCTGGGCAGGAGTCTGCATCCTTAACCGCCATAACTATGACCCCAGCTATACCAGAACAAAGTCAAAGTAAGCTATAGAGTGCATTTCCCAAGGACTCCATTCCAGGGCTCTGTCTGATATTAGGAGAGACTTACAGCATCACAGCTTGTGGGGCCTTCCCTGTTACTCCTTGTTACATTGAGCTTTCCAACCAACTGGTTTGTTTGGTCACAGTGAGATCACACCATCACACACTCCTCTCTCTGGACTGCCTTTAGATTTTAAGTCACTTGTGGAAGCTCCTGTGTTGGAGTTTGAGATGACATTGAGACCTCTGTCATGTATTAAGTACTCTGTTACTTAGCTCCTTAATTCCTGTGGATATAAAAGCTAAAACTTGTATGAAATTACCAGAAATGAACAACATAAATATGTTTTTATTAGTTATATGCTTATATATTTGTCAACAAACTTGCATGAAGTATTTATTTCTTTATTTGTTTGTTTGTTTGTTTGTTTGTTTGATTTTGAGACATTACCACATAGAGTCCAAGCTGGCCCTAATTTCTCTATGTAGCTGAAGTTGACCTTGAACTCCTGATCTTCATGTCTCTACCTCCCAAGTACTAGGATTATATGTATGTGCTGCCAAGTGTCACATATGGGATGCGGCACCTGAACCCAGGGCTTCAGGTATGCTAAACACTCTATTGACTGAGCTGCATTTCCAGTCCATTAAAAATTACTTATTGGCCAAAAGTATTTAATTTTTTAAAAAGATTTTTACTTTTAAGTGTGTGTGTGTGTGTGTGTGTGTGTGTGTGTGTGTGTGTGTGCACATGAGTGCAGGTACCCGTGCAGGCCAGAAGCTTTAGATTTCCTTGGAGCTGGAGTTATGACTGGTTGAGAGCCACATGACATTGAGTTGGGATTTGAACATAGGTCCTCCACAAGAGCAGTGTGTGCTCTTAACTGCCGAGCCATCTCTCTAGCCACTGCAGGTTATATAGCAAGCATTTAAAAAAAACTTCTTCCTCATCCTTATATTATCTAATTTAATACCAAATTGCAAATCTTTAAAATGATGCTAGATGTAAGCTCAATGAAGATGTACATTTAGCAGCTCAGGAAACAGGCACACGAAAGAAGGAGACTGCCTTTAGGAATTACAACAGAAGCAGGTCCTAGGCAGATGAGGAGGCCGTGTGCCCTGGTCATCTGTGTGCCCCTATGCAAAGCAGCTTCAGCTATCTGTATGTACTATGTGGCTTTGGGAAATGAAAACCAGTTTGAATTCAGAATCTAGAATATTGTGTGTACTGGCTGGTTTTGTGTGCCAACTTGACACAAACTGGAGTCAGCAGGAGGAGGGAGCCTTGGTTGACAAAATGCCTCCATGAGATTCAGCTGAAAGGCATTTTCTCAGTTAGTGATCAAAAGGGGAGGGCCCAGCCTATAGTGGGTGGTGCCATCCCTGGGTGGGTGGTCCTGGGTTCTATAAGAAAGCAGGCTAAAAAAGCCATAGAAAGTAAGCCAGTAAGCAGCACTCCTCCATGGCCTTTGCATCAGCTTCTGTCTCCAGGTTCCAGCCCTGTTTGATTTCCTGTCCTGGCTTCCTCCAACAATGGACTATGATCTTAGAAGTGTAAGCCAAATAAACCCTTTTATTCCCAACTTGCTTTTTGGTCATGGTGTTTCATCACAGTAATAAGAACTCTAAGACACTATGGCAGGCCAGGCAAACAAGGTTTGGCTGTGGCATGTGATCCAGCCAGTATCCCAAAAGAGTGTTCTTCAGTATGAATCTAGCATGCATTTATTAAGCACTTGTGCTGTGTTTGGTACCTCTGAACAAAAACAAATGGTTATATTCTAGAGGAAAGGAACACTTTAAACCAGCCAGCTGAAAGTAAGTAAGTAAGTAAGTAAGTAAGTAAGTAAGTAAGTAAGTAAGTGTGTGTGTGTGTGTGTGTGTGTGTGTGTGTGTGTACTATAGAACACAAGAAACACTGACTTGGCTGCCAGAAGGCAGTTGAAGATTCAGGGCAGGGACAGATACTCACAACAATGCTTCAATGGTCAGGTTTATGCCAGTGGGGTAAAGGAGGTGAGAATTATCAATGAGAAGAATGGGCAGCCAACAAGCTCCAGGATGGATGTAGCTGGCAGGCTATGGGAGCATCAGGGAGCACCAAAGAGTCATCTGATTGGGCTGAGCTAGGCTGAACCAGGAGGAGATGAGAGAGATAAGAACCACAGTTGGAATCAAGGTCTTGTGGTAACACAGAACAGGGTTTTTAGAAGAGGGATGACTTGTGAGACTATTTTTTTTTTTAAGTGTTGGAAACTGAACACGAAACCTAAGAAAGTGCTCTACCACTGAGCCATACCCCATAGCCTTTCTTTCTCACCACACAGTTCTGGCTATTTTTGGCTGGGACCAGGATTTAGGAGGTTGAAAGCAGAAAGAGGGAAACTCGTCGGGAGGTAATTGCAGTAACATCAGAGAGAGCAAGAGGCAAGGCGAGGCACAGAGGTGGCGAGACAGGCCTGGGCTGGGGCTGTATTTTCAAAGTAAAGCCAGCAGGATTTCCTGAGACATTAGGAGTCAGTGTGTGAGCAAGAGAAGAAAGAATCAAAGCTGACACCAAGATTTTAGCCTGGGCAACTCGTGGAGACACCATGTTGATTCAAATGAAGGAGGCTATGAGTAAAGCAGGTCTGATGGTCAGAACAGATCAGGAGTCCCATCTTAGAGGCATGGCGTTGGAGATGCTCCTGTAAGGGTGGGAGTTGAAATTGTGAGCCTGCAGCTCAGGGAAGAAACTGTGGGCAAAGCAATGGTCTGGAGAGCTTTGTGATAGTTCTGATCAACTGGACAGAATCTAGAATCACCTGGGGAAAGAGTATCACTGAGAGACTACCTGTGGCATGTCTGTGGGCGGTTGTCCTGAGTGTATGAATTGGTGTGATAAGACCCAGCCCACTGTGGGTGGCACCATTCTCTGGGTGTGCATCTCAGATTGTATAAGAAAGGAGAACCTAAGCATACCTGCATTCATTCTTCCTCTGCTTTTGGCTGTGGATGTGAGTAGCTGCTTTAGGTTCCTGCCACCATGGCTTCCTCATGTGATGGGCTATAAGCTGGAACTGTGAGCTAAAATAAACACTTTCTACACTTGATTGCTTCTTGTTAGATTATTTTACCACAGCAACAGGAAATGAAACTAGACCAAGTCTTTTAAGTATGAACAAGATGAGCAAGGGAGAGAATACAAGATGAAAGTCAGAGTTAGATGGAACCAGCCACAGCTTCTCAGAGGGAGAGAGGTAAATTGATGGGGAAGCCGGGAGCTTGAAACCAAGTGGAGGATGTAGATCAGAGGGACAAGGGGTCAACTTTGCAGATGTTGTCACTAGGTCAAGTAAGCTGAAGACAAGCACTAGCCATTGGAGTGGCAGAGCAGGAGCCTTTGGGGCTTCTGTGGCCGGCCCCTCAGTGGCACAGGAGGGTGATGTTTCAACGATGAGGGCTTGAGGGAGAGTGGAAGGAGGGGTGGAGTGAAGAGGGAGGCGGACAGTGTGGTGTTTAGATGGCAATTTGGGGAACTGTTTCTAGAAAGTAGAGGTGGGTCAGAGAGTAGTTGGCAGTACAAAAAGGGTCAGAGACTTGTTTATGGAGGAAATGGCAGTAGGATTAAATAATTTGTAGCCACATTTTTAAGTTGCAGTGGGGCATCTTTCAATGCTAAGGCTAACAGAACTCTAGGAAACATGACAGCTTGGGAGGTGGGGCTCTGGAAATGGGGCCGGGTGAGAGTAGGTACAACACATGAATGGGAAATGAAAGAGAGGTGTTTCAGAATTTATATCAGTTGATATATGTGGGATTGGAGAACGTTCCTGACCAGCTGGGTCTAGGTTAACCAAGCCATTTACACTAGGCAAGCTTCCTGACCAGGCCCAATGCATATGTGACATCAACCTCCTTATCTCTTTGTCATCAATGGAAGTCCAGCCTAATCTTGTGTCAGAGGAGTTCTCCCTTAACTAGACATGTAGACTATGACTGACGATCGGTTTCTATAGGAAGTAGTGCTGGGCCCCGCACAGACATGGAAGTTGGGTAAGCTTACGTTCAGATATCAGCTCAGCCACTGTCTTATCTAAAGACTCTGAGCCCCTATTGCATTATGGTGAAAGAGTAAGGATCATCTTCTAAGGCTGTTACAGGAATTCCATGAAGGAACAAGGACTTACATGAAGCAAGGCTTCGGTAAATGAGCCTCCTGATCCTCGCTAAAGTAGAAATTAATTTTATTTCCATTCCTGGGGTTAATTTTTCTTCAGTAGTTCAAAAGCACCACTCTACTCAGGTTCTTGAAATCTGAGACGGTTTCTCTGAGAGGTTTGTGTTTTAGGTTTCTAAGATTCAGAAAGAGTGCCTAGAAAACAGGCCTTTTCTTCCCCTGTTCAAGTACCTGTAAAATGGACAATATGTATTTTTCTAAAGCTTCCCATATGCCTGGCGAGAGAGGTGGCTTTGTTCCTTTCAGCTTTGAACAGACAGAATCTCCGAGCCGGGATTTTGTGAGTAACCTCGAGCCTCACTGCTCTGGGACATCTTCAGGCCTGCGAATAACAGTTAGCTCAGGCCATGCGTAGTGTGGCAAGTGTTACCCAACACATCTGCACAGCCACAGTAGGAAAGATCAGGAGGGTTGGCATTACCATTCCACAGTGATTAGAAAGCACTTAGTAGGACCAGATGGCCAGAGAATGCACATCTCCCTGCGATTTGCCCAGTACCCCTTAAAAGAGAAAAATACTTCCCAAATCTGACTTCTCTTCCCCAGTCCACCATAACCCTTTCCCTAGTCTTCAATCAGTGAAGAATTATTGAGAGAGACAGCTGAGCAGTTGCTTAGAGAGAGCTGAAATATCACCAGCAAGTAAAAAAATCTCACCAGAAATATGGGCTAAGGGTAGTTGTATTCATCAGAATGCCACTCATAGACGGTGCTTTACAGCAGGAGGGGAAATTTGAGAGAGACATGTGGGGATGGAATGGATAAGGTCCACCTCTTAAGGACAACTCCTTTTAACAAAGGACTCTCTGCCATGCCAGAAAGGGAAGAGCACTAGTTACTATGACCATGGAGACCATGATAACGGGCAGAAACAACGGAAGAGAGGAAACATTTATTTTGGCTTACAGATTCAAGGAGTTTCAGCCTATCATGGTGGAGAAAGCATTACAGAACAATTTGGTTCATGGTGGCAGGAGTGTGACCCCAGCTGTTCACATCATGGCAACGAGAGAGAGAGAGAGAGAGAGAGAGAGAGAGAGAGAGAGAGAGAGAAAGACTTTGAGAGACCACAGAACCTGGGCATAAACTTTAAAGGCCCATCCTTAGTAAACCCATTCCACCAGTTAGACCCTGCCTCCTGAATGTTCACAGTCACAAAGTCACTGCCACATGCCAGAGAATGTGTTCAAAATACAAGCCAGTGGGAGACATTGCAGATTCCACCATAACTGGGAGAGCTGTGCAAACAGGGGAATAGAGCTGAATTGAGAGGCAATGAGGATGAGGGTGAAAGATGAGGATTATTAACTTTTCTTTACCTTTTCTTTAGGGTTGCTTACTGCATGAAGAATATTAGCTCAAATATTGGAGGCAGTAGAGGTGAAATGTGCAGTTACTTTTGTGTGTTCTTGAAACTCCACTAAAATTGATTTAAAAAACAAACAAACAAACAAACAAAAAACAGGTAGGGTACCAAAAGCAAACAGAGTATGTGAGCACAAAATTTTTGGAGAACAACACCCTAAGCTGGCAGTAAGGAGAGCTGAGTGGTGAACAGACATGGACCCCCAACCCTTAAATTCTCAGATGCTGGCATCATCTGCTGATGCCGGAGGGAGGTGAAGGGGAGATAAGGAAAGCCTGGCTGAAAGTGTGACTGAGAAGCCGTCAGAATGCCACATCTCTTTCTTATTTCTCTGTAGCCAGGCAATTGCCTCACTTCTAAAAAGACTAGAATGCAGAAGTTCCAAGGACTAATGGCAGCCACCACTACTGACGATATGGGTGTCTCAGTGAAAGGTATAAACTATTCACTGCCAAGACCTTGAACCTCCTCTAGCACCCAGAATCTGGCAAACAGTTCCCTCCTTCAGGTAGGATATGAGGCCCTTCCTTTGGACTTGGCCAGCCTGAGATGAAAGGGCCAATGTTGCAGACAGTGAAAACTCACGACCACTACAGACAAGTTCACAGTCGACAGTTCACTTCTACACAGCTTGCAATGAGTGTTAGATTTCTGAGCATTTAACTAGGAAGATAAAGTTGAGACTGCACAGGCATCTAAAGAATGTCTCTAGTATCCACACATAATGTCCCACCACTAGACAAAGAAGGGCGGACGACCAGTGACAGCCGGAATAAGGAAAATTAGTCCTTCCCAAGGATGAGCTCCTTATTGGTCAGCCTTGAATGTATATACACATCAACAGCAGAAACAGACTTGGCAGCTTGTATTTAAATACATTTGTGCATGTACTACAGCACACACACACACACACACACACACACACACACACGCACGCACGCACGCACGTGCATGTAACAATAATAATCAAAGAAAAAGAGACTATAAACTTGAGAGTGTGGGTGAAGGCTGTAGGGAGGATACAGGGGAGGGGCTAAAGGGGAAAAAGCATGGGGGAAGCAATACAATTCTATTTCTATTAAAAATAGTTAATAAAAGACAGAGTCAACTTGGAGGAAATAGAGATTATGAAAAGGGAGAAGTACAAAAGAAACACATCCAAAATGCATTCAGATCCTAGACATACGAGATTCCGCCACCATGGCACATGGGCAGGATAGTAGGTAGGAGAACAGAAAGCCTTTTTGAAGCGCCTCAATGTCCTTCAGCAAATGTTATTCCAAATAGTGCCAGGGCATTTATTAAATCACACTCAACATTTGCTCACCTGGTCACATCACAGACAAGTGGGACCAGCAAGTCTCACAGTCTTGACCATACGCCTGCTCAGCTCAGGCTGGTGCACTGGTTGGTGGTGTACTAGCCTGGCCTTCCAGTTCACAGGAAAGGTAAAGTCCTAAGTATCTCATATTCAAAGCCATTTTCCTAAATTGCAGTTGCTGCTATTATTGCTCTGGTATAATTCATATTCTTCTCACTTCCATGTAGCACGAGTTTTATTTATTCTGTTTATGCATGCATTGTAGTTGTGCTGCTGAGCAAGCTATTTCTCACACTGAGGAGAAAGATGACCTGCGTGGCAGTCTACTATACCTGTGATCCCCAGTGAAGAGGCCATTCCTTTGGTATACACATCCTTCCTAAACTCCTCCCTAGAGCTGGCTGCTGTATGGAAAGGCCATATGCAAGAGAACCCAAAAGCCCACTGATAACAGGAATGAGTTCTGCTGAAGTCCCAGCCAACAGCAGACCTGGTTCTTCACCCATGTGAGTGAGTCCACCTTACAGTTGGATCCTCCAGCCCCAACGGGGCCAGGCTTGCAGTTGATGGGTAGTGTGGAGCCATGATGCTTAACTATAGGCTGGTCCCCATTAACGAATCATAGTGGACAAGTAAGCCTTGAGGTTGTTTTCAGCCATTAAATTCTGGGATTGTGTGCAAGGCAGTAACAAATAACTAAACAGCTCTTTCTGCTTGCTTGTCCATTGGACCTACTGCCTGATGTAGCCAGGGATCTCCTTTGAGTTGTATTTTTAATGCAGCCCTGAAAAAAACGTGGCTGCTTGTAGTTTGTTCTGTTGATTTTTGTAGGTAATTCTCTTAGCAGTGAACTTTGTGTTTTTTGTCCAGTTGAGGAAAAAAAAATATTTCAAACAGCTTAGACATTCAAGAGATCATACAGTCTAAGAGTGGAGGGATTCAGCAGTTTGTTTTAGATAGGATTCCACTATGTAGCCCAGGCTGACCTTGAACTCAGGATTTCTCATGTCTCAGACTCTTGAATGATGATGGCTTTACCGGCATATGCCACACACCTGCCTGTGGTTTTCTAATATTCAGTCAACCGAGTTACACCGACCTCTGATCTTGTTGCCCTGTAATATTTAGAGTGGTGTGTGACCTTCCTAGACCATGACTGCTATCTTGGTACTTCTCTGGATTGCTGTGGTTTCTGGGTCTAAGTTGCTTTTAGCTTTCTGGGAGGACTGGTTATTCAATCCCTGTAGTTCTGTGTGGGAAAAAATAGTTTCCCAGAAAAAAATGTCCTTGGAAAGCCATCCCTTAGGAAAAAACAGACAGATTTTTTTTTCCCTTCTGTATTTAAGCAGCCCCTCACAAAAACCTCTTCTTCTCACAGCTGCTAACTGGGAGATTTAGCCATTACCATATAAAAATGTACAACCACAAAGCTCTTATTAGCATCTTGCAAACAGCCAACCTAGCTTCTCTACTGCTTTTCCTATCCTTTGAAGACCCAGGAAGTCCTGCCCATCAATAGGACCATGTCCTGGCATATGTATGGTGATGTTCTTGTTGGATATTGTCTGCTCATGAGACTCTCTTCATGCTGAGGGCTGGGATGTATAATGAGTGCTTGGCATTTTGGTCCAGAGTACTGGTTTTGAAACTAGATGTCTCTGGCTTCTTCTACCTGGAGACCCTAAGCCAGCTTCTTTTATTCCCTTGGGCTTCCACATTCAGAAACCAAGGCATTCAATGTTTGCATTTTGGGGTTGTTCTAAAGTTTAAAATCAAAAAAATTTTAAGGGCTTAGAACATAAACTAAATTTTTGGTAAATGGGTAGCTAGGGACTGAAAATGTGTAGTTCAGGAATTTATGCCTTGCCTAGTATGTGAGGTGCTGGATTCAACACAACACTATTGAAATAATAAAACAAAAATAGGCATACAGGAGAAGAAGATGAGGAGGAGGAAGGGGGGGTGACTGGACAAAAACAAGTAAACTTTAGAGGGTTCTAAGTGTTCCTTTCTGTGAGGTCTCCCTAAGCCAAGATAGACAAAAAAAATAGGCTGGTCTTATTTCATATGCTGCGGCTCCCTGTTTTTTTGTTTTTTGTTTTTTTTAATTGTTGTTGTTCATTGTTTTTCAAGACAATCCATGACATTTTTATGGAAGCTTTTAGTTTATAATATGAGGTAAAGGAAAAAAACAGTTCTCTTGAATACTTTACACAGCTATAGTGAAATATCTGATACTTAAGGGGACTTCAAGGGGACTACATTTCTCAAAAATTGGGATCAAGTAACAAGTGTTAACTCCTCGAATTTTCCAGTTGACTTTTCCCTTCCAGTAGTAATGAGCTCTAATTAGTCACATTAAGCTTCAAGGCCAAGTCTTCATTGTTGCTGATGTCTTCGGATCTGAAGCATTGGTTTCAGTCAATATCTCGTAATTCCACTTCAAGACTGAGTTTGGCATTTGGTGGAATTTTTGCATCAGGCTGTTCTTTCTTTGAATCAGGTACACTCTGGTTCAATCTCCAGTTCATCCTCCCCTCCATTTCTTACAGTCAGGAGCATCCCATCTTCTGATAACCTTGCCTACTCTGACCTTTTAAACTTAAAGGCTTAGCATTTTTCTTCTTCTTTGAACTTGTTTGAACATTGGTATCGAAAACAGTCCCATCCTGGAGTGTCCCTGTATACCAGCAGTGAACAACATCTCCCTTTTTGGGAAAGTTGGATTATCTCCTTTTTTTAGACCCGATTTTGTTTATTTCAGTGGACCTCATCAAGAGTCTCTTCAGACTTGGTTTCTTTGGGTTTATCGTCATCAAGCTTCACATCTTTCACTTGCTCAGACGCTTCGCTTACAGTGTCAGTACCCTTGGAATGCCTACTTTCAAGAAGATGGTTGTAGGCTAAAACCAATTGGTCCTTATTAGCAGTCTTAGCTACATTTTTAATGTTTCCCAGTGATTTATGCTCTGCAAGAAACGAATCTGAACCATGATCCTGTAGAAACTTGATAACGTCCTTCTTGGGCAGCTACATACTGCAGAACAGCTGCCACCATCCTCCTTCCCTCCCTCTCCCCCCATCCTGGTGTGTCACAATACCTATCTCCAAGTACACAATACTCCTAACTCTCATGACTACACTGCAGAGCTCTTGAACTTCCTCCCCCATAACTGAAATGCTGTGGCTTTTGTCTAACATCTTCCTTTTCCTTCCAGTCTCCACCTGGGGTCACCAGCACTCAGCCCTCTGCTTCTGCAAGGTCATCATGTTTAGATTCCTCAGGAGTGAGAGCTCATGGTATTTCTCTGTCTGCCTGGTTTATTGCACCCAGCACAATGTCTTCCCAGTTCGTCTGTACTGTTACCAAGGGCAAGCTTTCCTTTGCTTTTAAAGGCTGAGTAGTAGTCTAGTGTGAATATGCCACCTTATCTTTATTCATTCATCCATTGATGGAGACACTTTTCTAGAGTTCAGGGACTGCTTTCTGCCTGGCCAGTAAAAGCAGCAAATATGGAAATGGCAACGTTTATACAACTTTCAAAGTCTCTTACAGTCTCCAAGAGCTTTATCAAACCACAAGCTTGGAACAAAGTTGGCCATCTTAGAATTTCTAGGGCCAAGATAGGAACACATAAAAGGCAGAGAAACAGGATGAAGAGAATATTGCCACTGACTGTACACTTTCTTAAGTAAGAAAAGGGACACCAGGGCAATGAAATTTACGCCATGGCAGTTTTCTTCAGGGGTTGGGACTGGGGGGGGGGTGCATGTTGGGCTTCAAAGTCAGATGCCTGAGCTCACTGGAGCTCCATTCCTGCTACTCTCTTTGCCATGGTCACTAAAAATATCAAAGTCTCACTTTCTTTCATGTGTAAGATGATAACAGTGGTAACTTTATAGGGTTGTTGTTTGGAATAATTGCAATGGTATCTATATAGTGTGCTTAGACATACTGGCTTTAGAATCAATCTGTCTTGATTCACTAGCTGAGTGGTTTCAGAAAAGTCACTCAATTGATGTGTCATGGGTCACCCATGACACAAGAATGTTAACACTGAATGAGAGGCTAAATACACGGGCTCCTTCAGAATATTCTGGCACTCAGTATGTGTTGGACCCTACCCTCTGTCTTTACTAATAAACACCAACAGCATTATCATGTGAAGTTCCCATTGAGGTGGACACCTGCAACACTCCATTATTTTTTTTTTAGATGAATTTATTTATTATGCATACAGTGTTCTGCTTGCATATGTCCCTGCAGGCCAGAAGAGGGCACCAGATCTCATTACAGATGGTTGTGAGCCACCATGTGGTTGCTGGGAATTGAACTCAGGACCTTTGGAAGAGTATCCAGTGTGCTTAACCTCTGAGCCATCTCTTCAGCCTCCAATTCTCCATTATTATCAGCTGTTAAGATGCTTATCTATCTCTCAAGAAACAACACATGCTTTTAAAATGAAAATGAAAATATATGAAAAAGTAGAAAGAAAATGTAACCACTTTGGAAAAACTCTCAATAAAATTTTTGTTGATTATTTTCTCAGGAAAATTATTCTGGTTTATATAATCATGCATTGTATGTACGCTTCTGTATTATATGTACACTCATGTGTTATATATCACTGTACATTGTTTGTACAGTTGTATGTGTGTGTACAGTTGTGTGTTGTATGTACAGTCATGTTGCATGTGCAACCTTGTATTGCTTGTAGTCATGTGTATATATATATATACACTCGTATGGCATTTGTACAGTCATGTGTTATATATATTCTCATGTGTGTGTTTACATTCATTATAGATTCTGCTTTGCTCACATACATCAGCAAACAATCATTTCCACCTTCTTATTACAAACTCTTGATAAGCATTGTTTAAGTGGCAGGCCATTGTGCACATATATGTGACCATAATCCACTTCCACATTCTTGCCTGGATTCTTGCTGTTTGTATTTTTGTTTATTCTGAGTGTATTAAGATAAGCATATTTATACAAAAAACTTTGCTTTTTCTACATAAGATTATTTCTTCAGTACAGAATGTGAGAATGGTGAGTATTTGGGCATATTGGTATATATTTAAGATCTTACATTGTCTATCAACTTTTTAAGAGCAATACTAAACTATGCATGATGGTGCTTTCCTGTACTCTCAACACTTGGAACCCAAGAGAAGGAGAAAGCAAGTTTGAGGTCAGCCTAAGCTACACTGAGGCCTTGTAAGAGAAAACCAAACACTGGAATATAGCCCATTGAGAAAGGCTTGCCTCACCTGTACAAAATCCTGAGTTCCGTCTCTCCCACCACAAACACAAAAATAACTATATCAAATTAAATTAAAGTATACAAAAAGTATGCTCATAGAGAACTTATCATTATTAAAAAATTTGTTTCAGCCAGGCATGGTGGCACATGCTTTAATCCCAGCTTCAGGAGACAGTCATAAGCACAAGGAGGATCTCAGTGCATTCAAGGATAGCCTGGTCAACATAACAAGTTTCATGCCAGGCAGGGCTACATAGTGAGATTTTGTGTTTTAAAAGCAAGACAAACCAAAACATAACTAGTTTCATTTAAGTGTGTGTGTGTGTGTGTGTGTGTGTGTGTGTGTGTGTGTGTGTGTGCGCGTGCCTATGCTAAGGCATGCATGTACAAGGTGGAGGACAACTTTGTGTAGTTCATTCTCTCCTTCCACCATGTAGATGTTGAGAATAGAACTCAGTCATCGGCTTGGTGGAAAAATGCTTTTACCTGTGAAGCCAACTGGCCAGTACCTTGTATCAATTACAAGTAACAGTGGCCTCCAGGGATTCAGTAAGAATTGTACTTCATCAATTACTCATGCTCTAAATACTTTTCCTATGTGTGTGTTTAAATTCTGTCGTTGCTGGTAATTTGTCTGTTTAAGTCCCATTCTCCCTCTGTGGACCTTAACATATTTCTTTTGTGTTTTGCATGAGCTCCTTGTGTGTCAAATGATATTAATATTCTATTGGTTTGTAAATATTTGTCCTTGGGTGGTATTTTTATCTTTGGAATTCTTCTCACATAAGAAATGTTTTGGAAAAATAGCTGTACAATCTCTTTATTTTGTGTATGATTTTATCTAAGTGAAAACTTAGATGTAATAATGCTGGAGTGGCTGAAGGTGACTGGAAAGAATGTCCCTGTTTTATGACTTTACAAATGTTTATTTCTCAAATTCTTTAATCCATCTAGAGTTGAAGCTATGTCTGTATAGAGTATGAATTAAGGCTGGAGATTGATTTTCTCTTCTAATTTGCTAGCCAACTGTCCTCATGCCATCTAAGGAATAATTCTTCCATTCCCTATTGATCCAAGATGCCTTTCTTATCATAAATTAAGTTTTTATATGTTCTAGGGCTATCTGTCCTGTTCTATTGATCTTCCTGTCCATTCCTATGCCAGTTCCGTGGTGTTTTAATTATAGTTGAAGGATCTTTTAAGTCCACTATTTCAAGAATGCCCAGTAGAGCTAGCACATTGTATGAACATGAGGGTAAGGGTAATAGATACTTAGAAATGCCTAAGGATAGTATTCTTCTTGTTCATCTTTGAGCCTGAAAAGGCCACACAATGATCACTGTTTATTGAAAACAGGTACTTAGTTGCGTTGATGTGTCTTTGAAGGGCTTCCAAACACTGGGTCACCTGTACAGGACCCAAGTGGCTTCCACTATTGTTTAATTCTCTGACTGATTTTTCCGTGTTCCGTGGCCTTCAAACATTGATAGACCATTATTGTTAATATATAATGGTGATCAACCAAAGTCAGGTGAATCATATGCCTAGCGTTGTTCAATGAGAGATGAGCTATAGTAACTTTTGTCACCCCTTGGGAACAGCTTGATTAGTGAGTTCACGGTTCACCTTGCTCCAAATATTGGTCTGAGCTCCATGATGGGGCAGAATGGGAGGAGAGCTAAAGCCAACCAACCCTCAGTGATTTGTAAATCGTTACTAATCCCTCTTGTCATAAGCCATGGTCCTCGTGACTCATCTGTTAGAGCAGCACCACTTAGCCTGTCCTGACTGGTAACAGAGGGTGAATCAAAATACTTAGTAGTTGGTGTATCACGAATTAAGTCAGATCCTTAAGTTAAATGGGATAATGAAGATAGATAGCCGCTAGGGTATCAGTGAAGCGCATGCAGAATGATTTAACCTTGTAATTTACTCAAGCGGGTCTCTTTGAGGTAGCAGTGCAGATCGCAGATCTCATTGACTGGGTATTGATTTTCTAACTCAGGAGTTATCCGCACAGTAATTCTAGTCTTAATGATTCCTCTCTTCTCTGATATCATAGCATGATTTGCTTATGTTGGAAAATAGATCCTCCCGTCTCATCATTTCAGTTAGGCTGATTTTATTTTATTTTTCATTGGGAACTTAAGTCCTGGTGAACACTCCAATGTTCTGCAGCTTCTGCCCATCATTGATGATCTGTCACTGACGATAACACCATTCATAGACATATTACTATGTTCATGCTGTCTTTAAAATTTTAATGTGTGAGATAGTTCCATTATATTTTCTCAGTTAATGGGAGGAAAGACCTTCTTGCCCTTGATGGGGCAAACATGGCACAGATGATATGAAGCTGGTTATGTTAGAAGTTGGTACCCCTTCAACTAGAGAGAAGACCATGGAGCCTATGGTTGGGAGTTTAGTTTCTTAGGACAACTAGTCTCAGCTCCTCTCTGCCACCCACAGTTGGAGAAGAGGGCATGTCATTCAGTGGGCAAGCTGTTGTATCTGCACCAACCTCACTTTCCCTATATGTAAAATAGGGTTCTCGTGAAGACTGGTGGAGAAAACACAAATTACTTAAGCACACTATCTGGTCCTTCAAGTGTCTATTCACTTTTATTACTCATATACACCGTACATTTTCCAGTTCTTTGGGTGAGTAACTGCATTCATCTTGAACTCTGGTTTTGGGCTTGGAACAACAAGTTCCCTCTAGGATTTCTGACAACATTGTATTTCTTTCCAGTGAGAGATTATGATTCACTGGTCCCTATGTCTATCTGGTCTCCATCCCTTGTCAGACAAAAACAAACAAACAAACAAACCCAACCAAACAAAAGCCCAGTTCTTCATTCCCTGGTGCCCAGTCTCTAGAATGCCCCTGCTTGTATTAGTTATTTTTCTGTTGCTGCAATAAAATGCCATGGTCAAGACAACTTATAAGGCAAAAAAAATGTTTATCTTAGCTTGCACTTCCAGCAGGACATCTTAGCTCCATTATGGCGGTGAGGAGTGACAGTCAACGGCAGGCATGATGGCGGGAACAGAAAGTGGAGGAATCACATCTTCATCTACAAACAGGAAGTGAAGAGAGAGCAAATTAGAAGGAGGACATTATCTCTTCTGTATTACAAGCTAACTTTATTACATTCTGTGCCCTTCTGAAACCCACCTGACCCCACTCACCCTGATTACCATTACTTTGTTGGCATGAAGTCCAATTAAACTGCCCCCCTCTTGTTTGGAAAAGTCTTGCTTTGGAATCCCAAATCTGAGGGTGGGGATAGAACACCAAAATGTTCTTTGGTCCATGGGCCAAGTGAATAAGTTATATATTTAACGTGACTTCTGCTGGCAATTGCTATAAATCTGTTCTTTGAAACATTCCTGTGGTATTATTTTATCACATGATCCTGGCAGTAATTGTAAACATCTATTTTGGAGTGAGAGAGTCTGGTAACACCTTGGCTTCATCTTCTGTGATTCTGAACTTGTCATACCTCATTTGAAGAATAGGTATACTGACGCCTGCATTGCAGCTCAGTATGGAGAGTTGAAAGGGTAATGTATGTTACATTGTATGTAGCCGAGCTGGAGAGCTGGAGCCCAGGTGTGCCATCCCCTGAAGCTCCCAGTTGCTGAACTGCTTCAGAGGGAGCAGTATGTAGTAGGCATGGAGGCCTCTTACCATGCGTATCTCTGGCCTAGGAGTTTGTGTTCTCTAGGAAGACGAATCTAGTTTCTATTTTCCCAAGAGTGTCTTCTGGACTTGAGTGCACTCTGCATAAGATGTTAAGGCCACATGGATGGAGGTGGTTGCCAGGAGATCATACTTAACAAGTTTGTGGGCCAGACCTGTGAACTTAACAGGAATTTTAAAAGCCACCAGCTTTCAGGGTAAAGGGAGACCATTGCTTTCCTTTTCACTCTCAAATGGCTATAGTCTTTATTCTCTGAAAGACAACGAGTTCTAAGCCCTTTGCAATTGTATGTAACAAGCCATACTACAAGCCACAATAAGGTTCACTGATGGTTGGGCTCTATGCTCTCAAAGACCCTGGTTTTGCCAGGAAGGGGCTACAAGTGAGTGCTGGCTAGGATGTGCCTTAGGAAAGTCACAAAGATTGGTGTTGGGGCTGGGCATGGTGGCTCACACCTTTAATCCCATCACTCAGCAGAGATAGGTGGATCTCAGTGAGCTTGGGGCCAGCCTGGTCTACGTAGTGAGTTCCAGGCCTTTCAAGGCTACATAGTGAGACCTCCTTGTCTCAAAATATCCCTCCAACACACATACACACAGAGTTAGAAAAAAAGCAAGGGGGTGGATGCTTTTTAGGTCAGGTTCTCAGCAGTCCTCCAGTGCTACCTGTGTTACCAGAAACCACTGTTGGGTATAAAAGGGGGTGGGGGGGTTAGTTTGGCATTGGTTTTAGATAGGAAAAGGAAGGAAAGACTCATTTACCAAAGAATTGGTGTGGCATTCTACTGCTCCAAGTGGTACTTGGAGAAAGGATCAGCTTTGTGGTCTGGCAAATATTTTTTAAAACTAAATTTTTGAAATCGTAATGCATGTATACAGCGTATTGTCATCACGTCCAACCCTTATCAGTTCCAGCGCCTCCCTGGATTGCCCATCACATCTTCATAGCCTCCTCCTTTGGCTTTTTTAATTTTTGAGACCCCCCTGAGTCTAATTAGTGCTGCCCATGCATGTATGCCTGTGGGATCATGCATCGGGTCATGAGGAACCCACCCTCAGGCAGATACCTAAGGAAAAGCAACTCCTCCCACCGACAGCCATCAATTGCTAATAGCTCCTTAGCTAGGGCTGGTTGGTGCCTTGGGAGCTCCATCGGTCCTCCATGCTGGATGGCTTTGTCTATTATTTTCCAGCTTGGACAGTCTGCTTCAGGAAGCCAGGTGAGAAGGCTCCTGCCTGGGCAACCAGGGTCCCTTACTGGGGTTGTGATGACACAAAGAATGAATGACTCCTTTTCTCTTTGCTCATTTTATTTTCAAGCAATTTCCAGTTCACACAAGTGTGTATTTCACATAAATTTCAGACTTACACAGTAGTGTTTCCATAGAGCCTTTATTCAGTGTCTTCTGATGTAAATGTCTTACATTACCATGGTGATCAGTTATCAGCTCTAAGAAATTACCATCAATACAGTGCTATTAGCGACAGAAAGTTATTATTCAAACTCTACCCATTTTCCCCAGTACCTGTTATTTTAAATCCAATCCAGGGTTCCACTCTGCCTTTTGATGTCACATCTCTTTAATGCTGTCAGTGGCAGATGCTCAGTTTGTTTACGTCTTTCAGGGCATTGATGCTTTTCAAATGGGTTATTATTTTCATAGTGACACTTAATTTAGGTTTGTCAGAAGTGGCATACTCTTCTCATCTCATTTCATCCTACCTGACACGTGGCTAACCTGGTTCAGCCCTGATGAGGGGTTTAGCTCCACTCTAGAGTGGATTCTTGACTCCCCCGGGTTTATATGTGGACACTGAGTCCCCAAAGAGTTCAAAGGTAGGACATTTGGAGGGGGATCAGGCCATGAGGGCACAGCTCTCACAATTGGCATTAGTACCCCTAATAGAGGATGAAAAAATGTCAGCCTCCTCTCTACCATATAAGGATCCAGCAAGAAGGTGTCATGTATGAACCAGAAAGCAGCCTTTACTAGACACCATGCCTGCCATGACTTAACCATGGACTCCCCAGTGTATAGGTTTAAGAAACACATTTCTGTTGTTTTTAATACCAGCTTATGGTATTTTGTTATGGTTGCCTTCATGGACTATGACAGGCTCCATGTAGAATTTGTGGACGTGAAAAGCCTTGTCAGCAGTTTGCAAACATTTCTGGTATGACACATTGGAGTTGTGCAAACGGTTTCTCTTGGCTTCTTCGGGGAGCCTTCACCTTGGATTTACCTGCAATGATGACCTCTGACATTCTAACAGCAATATTCTCTCTGCAATGACCCTGCCTGTGGGCATAATAGCTCCCAAAGAGGCTTCATTCTAGTAGCAAGCCAGTGACATTCAGGGGGTAGTTTTCTGTAGATACAAGCCACCTTCTCTGAGGCCATCAGAAGATGAAGGCTGGTTACAGGTCACAGACTTATGATCCTTAGTCCCTCCAAAGGTTTCTTTCCTGCTTATGGCTATGGGCACACAGCATGGAACACAACACCTTGGCTTTTCCCTGTGCCTCTCAATGCCTTCTTTAGAAAGGTGGGCCTTGTTAAGAGTTCAGTTCCTAGAACCAAATGGTAGAAAGGAAGAAATAACTCTTACAACACACACACACACACACACACACACACACACACACACACACACACACACAGAGAGAGAGAGAGAGAGAGAGAGAGAGAGAGAGAGAGAGAGAGAGAAGGAAGGACATTGAACCATATTCCAATCCCAGCAAGTCACTAGCATAGGGCAAAAGGTTTTCAATCTCAACTGTGATAGTATTTCTGGGGACTGAGAGAGGCTCCATGCATGTCTGCAGTGGGCTATGATAACATGGCACCTGAAAGAGTAAATCCAGGTCTGTGGTGAATTTAGAGGTGTGAGTATAGATGGGAAGGAGGCTGATTAGGGTCCCAGGTGCAGCACAAAGGGAGCAGGGATTTACTCAGTCAGTTGTTTACTTAGCCTCCCATGTCTACTTTGTGCCAACACACAGGAGTAAGTACACAGGATTAAGAAGACTAGAGGGGGTCCCAAATGTCCCTGGCTGAATGAAGCTTACAGTCTATGAGTGTCAGGAGTGGTGTAGAGAGTCCATCTGAGACAGAAGAGAGAAGGGGATTTGACAGTGTGCCCTGGTGTCCCAGCTACACGGTACATGAGAGGAGGGGGACATATACAGAGAGAAGATGAGGACTCTAGCCTGCAATACTGGACATTTGGTGTGTTTGTGATTGAGGGAAACAAATCTCAAATTTTTAAGTAAGTTGTAGTTTTGTAATGTGTGTAAACTTCTGTGTACGTACGTGTGTGTGTGTGTGTGTGTGTGTGTGTGTGTGTGTGTGTGTGTGTATGTGTATGGTAATAGGTACCCATGGTGGAAATGTTCAACCTTCTTTCTTGCTTTCTTAGACAATGTGAGAAGCTAGCTTGAGACCCCACTCCAGTTACTGTGGGGGGGGGGGGTCATGCCCATGTACCCATGGATGCCTCAGCTCATATCCTAACCTTGTCAACCGCACTCCAGAACAATGGCCTGAATTCCAGTGTTAGACTTTGTAATAGTGGACTTCAAAGGGGATCCTGACTGTGACAGCCATGGGCTGCCTCACAAAGAGGCCCATGGGTCTCTGGAAGACAAGACCTCTTGCCATCTGGTGTCCGGGCATTTCCCAAATCCTGGCTTCAATAGAACAACCCCTGTTCTAGGCTTTAAAGCCAGGTTTCTGCTGCCTTGCAGACATTAACATGGAAACATTTTCTGTGCGGGGGGATTTAGCCACATCCTTCCAATGCCACTATAGTAATGTAGTAACAATAGAGCACGCTTCAGAAGACACAAATGTGGGTTTGTTTTCTTATTTAGAATTTGCTATTTTTTGGTTAGCTAGGCACTTTTTACTGCATCAGTGACTATAACGTGGTTCACTCCATGAAAATCAAATAACGGGGGGTGGGGGGGTGGGCAGGTGGCTGGCCACATGTTTCTGTCACAGACCACATTTTGGTTTGCATTTTGAAGTGTTTTCATGAATTGGATGGCAAAACTAATTGAATCCGAGATGAATTTTGCTCAGTAAGTTGAAGTATTTTACAAAATAAAATTGCCATAAGATATTGATCTAATTATTTGGAAGTTTCTAGTGCAAAACAAAACAAAATACTACTAATACTTTTTGTGTGTGTGTGTGTGTGTGTGTGTGTGTGTGTGTGTGTGTGTGTTATTTTTTGGTTTTGTTGTTTGTTTGTTTTTTTAACTTTCCAGAGAAGGAATCTCAGAAATAGCTCCTCCCGGCAAAGAAGAAGCTTTTGTTTAGTTATCTCTTTGGAGTTACAGCTCTTAGCTTACAAGAACACAGCTTCAGGGCTGTGTTCAGGGCTTGCTTTATTAGTGGATGGTGCTCATTTATTCCAGTTCCTCAACACTGCTTTTTTATATGGAACACAATTGCATCATCTACAGCCATCATCGTCCGGATGGAAACATTATGTTTTGTCTTGCCGCTTGAATCTTGTTTGTCCCAGACCTGAGTGGCTCATTGTTGGTGGGGTGGTTGATGCTGGGGGAGCACTGCTATGTGTCCTCACCATAACAGACAAGCTCTCAGCTGAATTGAGATCAAACTCTTTCTGCTTCCCAGAGAGTTCTTGGAGAGGCAACACAGGCTTTTGTATGCCTTACATAAAGTCTGAATCTGCTTTGATGACTTCGAGAGTGTAGAGACGGGAAGAGTTTCTGTTGGGGCTGGTGGATCTTTTAGGGAAGGGACTACATTGATCATCTATGGCTGTGAAGACCATACCCAGACACCTTCTTGACTCTGAAGTTGATACAAGCCTGTTTCCTCCCTTTGGTTGATGGTTTCTCTGGTCCTTCCAGATCCATCATGCTTTCCTGACTGGAGTTTATCTCTATCCCAGGGGTGACACCATGGGCTGCCTTATCCCTGCCTGTAGCCTGCCCTTCCATACCCCAGGAGTCATGGAATTTCTCTGTAAGCAACGTTCTTGTGCAGCAAATACAGATCCAAAGAACAGCAGCTGACAGTCTGCCTTGCCCTCCAGAACAGGTCCAACAAATACACAGAGAAGTCATACTCAGCATGCAGACACTGCTTGGGAGTCTCTAGTTCTTCTAGCTGCCATTTGTGTGTCCTGGATACAAGCCCTAGAATCCCATCCTCTGGCCGGAACCACACTGTAGACAACTGCTTCTTGAATGAAAAGAAGTGGGGAAAGCCTGCCCTCCCTTCATGCACTCTATGGCAATGAAAAACCTTATGATGTTGATAGCCAAGAGGCGGCTGGCTAAAATTGCCAGCCTGGATTAGCCAGCAGAGCTGCTCCCAGGCACAGGGTTGAAGGGAGCTTTCATAAAGAAAGACTGATGGAGACAGTGCAATTGTGTTCTGGAAGTCAGGGTGGGTGGTGATGGTAAGTCCCCAGAACTCCCTTAAAGGTGGGACTCCGGTTAAAAAGAAAGATGATAAAGCCAGAGGCTCACCTGACATCTTGTCCTACTTTACTGGGGCACAGAAGGCTATTCCTGGGCCACAAGGGTCTGGGCTAGAGGAGGAGAATAGAGAGGCACAGGCTATACATGGAAGGGATGGGCATGGAGGAGGGTGTCGAGGCAGCTGAAGGGGGGCAACAGAATCACGAATCACATGGAATCACACAACCTGAGGCAGGAGATAGGGTGGGAAGAACACCCAGATTTTATTCCTCGCTGTACCTCGTGATGTCTCTTTGGCAAGATCTTAAATCCCTAGACCATACAACTCTGTTTCTTCACCTAAAAAGTAGAAATAATGCCCGCCTCAACTCAGTGATGGTATGAGATGAATTAACTTCTGGTGACATGGTAGGTTGTACTGAGATCTTTGCTACAGGTCTCTTTAATGCTGGAGCAAATGCTTGCAAGATGAGGGAGAGAACACTAGCCAGAGGGTGAAGGAAGCTGAATATAGCGACAAAGAAGCTTTGAAAACCAAAACGCACACGGGCAAGTGGTGTAAGATTTAGAAACCTAGGAAATACGATTTCTAGCCAGCCATGAGGGGCAAATAGGAGCTGACTAATGTTTTCAGGAATTTAAATTTTCCAAAGATTTTTAATCTCTCTTTCCCACTGTGTCTCTCCCTTCCCTTTGACCTCTCTCCTTTTAAAAGAATGTTTATATGGTATGATACTGGGTCATTGCCTGGATAGCCAACAATACCTGTCCCTCTACTGATGGACAGTTTAATTGTTTCCAGTAAAAATAGATTAAAGAAACAATTAACAATGGTATGAAATACAGACTTACATGAGGAGAAGACCAATACCAACAGAATAGTCATTGTCTCTGGAAGGGAGGAAGCCAGTTGGCGGGGATGGAACATGGAGTTTTATCTGTATTTGTTTAGTTTTTATTTTTAAAGAAATCTGGAAAATAAAATTATAACAAGTAGTGATAATTTTAGTGTTATACAGAAGCTAGTTGTATAGAAGAAGGAGAAAAATATCTTTCATTTTTATTTATTTATTTTTATTTTACATGTGTGCCTGAGTGCATGTATGTGTACCACACGCATGCAGGTGCCCACAGAGGCCAGGAGAGGGCATTAGATTTCCTGCAACTGGAGTTACAGGTTGTTGTGAGAGGCCCCATGTGGGTGTTGGGAACTGAACCGTGGTCTTCTGCAAGAGCAACAAGTGCTCTTAACTGCAGAGCTGCCTCTCCAGCCTCAGAGAAAAATATATTACAGTCAGATCTGTGGACAGGATGCTGGAAGCACTGACCCACCAGTTCCAGTTAAGAATTTTCATGGTGATGTGAAGCCACAACTCTGTGCATAGGACCTACTGCTCTACCCCTGGGCCCAGTGACACCTAATCAAGCTGTCCTCTGTGCCTTCACCTCCTATGAACACCTGTGTTGACAGCCCTCTCTTGGGACTAGGAGCCCAAGGAGATAGACATATTTATGAGACCTCATTCCTGACCAGAATTTCCTTAGTGAATCTAAAACAGAGTAGGAAAGATCACACAAACTCCTGTCTTAGTTATAACCAGCAAGGAGTGTGTATGTGTTGGGAGGGGGTGTCCTGTGTCCTTTACAGCCAGCCACTCCCTTATAAAGGTTCAGTCACAGTCAGCAGGCAATTCTATATGACATTTTAATGCCTCTAACAGCCTCCTTCCTGGTTGTCTTGAGTTGACTGTGATGGTTGACATGAGACATGGATACATAAGCTGAAGTAGGTCTATTACCTTTTGCTGTGGAGAGTAAATCTGCGTTATTAATTACAAACTGTATTTAGCCTTATCATTAAATAGAGGAAAGGAGACTGCAGACATGTGACAGCTCTGTTTATTCTAACTGGCTGGTGCAAACTTAGCCCTACCTCGCAGATTTCCTTTGTAACCAAGGGTCTTGCCTGGACTCCTAACCCCACAGTTCTGACCTTTAGATGCAAACATACTTTTTGAAAGAAATTTCTTTCAAATGTGAGAAACCAAGATGCTAACATTGTGTAAAGCTTGTCAAATAGAAGAAAATAGAGAAGTAAATAGTCCTTAATCTCATCCGCCTAAATGTCACAATCAATCTTTTTCTCTTGCCATCAAGTTATTTTTCAAATAAATCTATCAGGGGACTGTAATCAAAGCACTATGGTCATCTGGGCACATTTCTTAACGTTTACATTGTATTATTGTGAAATTATATTAGTGTAAAATTATATAGTGTAAAGAACTACACTGTATATTATAGGCATGAACAAGGTGTGATCTCTGCCCTGTTCTCTACATATGCTGTTAGATGGAAATAAATTCAGGTTTATGGAAGAGTTCCAAAGGTGGTGGGGAGAATTCCTTCATACTTCGACTCAGTTTCTCCTCATGCTAACCCCTCCATAGCTGTGGTGCACGTTGGTCAAATCTCATTTAGTGAAAGTATAATTCTATCGTTGAATTAATTGAAATAATAGTATCAAGGAAGCCACAGACTCTATCTGGAGTTACTCGTTTCTGCACTAATGTCTTTTTCCCACAGGCGAATCCAAACCAAGGTGGCACATGTGTTTGACACAACCCCATGTGTTGTCTGGGAGATGTAGTATAATCAACCTGGCTAGTATCCTGTCCCGGCACATTTAGGTCCTTATGGTGTCCCTGTACCCCGAGAGGTGCTACGCAAAGCATCTTGCTGGTGCAGCCTTCTCTTCTTTTCAGACTCTCCCTTCAGGCAGCTCATCACACTTCTAGGGGCCAAAAGACAGGACAGAGTCATGGCTGTGGACGCCACTGATATTGCCAAATGGTCTTCCAACATGCCCGCATTCTCATTTGGATCCATACCTGATTATTGGAAGGCAGTATGTGCATGTACTCTTGTCAACATTCCTTACTCTCACTTAAACATTTTGGCCTAATTTTAGGCGAAGCCAACATTTCCAGTTTTTAAACATCATTTCTTTCATAACTCACAAATTTGAATATTTCCCTGTGATTGTTTACTGGCTATACTTCTTGTTTGAGTTTTCTCTTCATATCTTATTTATTAAGGTTTCAGTATGTTTTCCCATCAATATTTATGTGTTTCATAATAAAGATATCCCATGGCCTGCCATTTAGCAGCAATTACTTACCCCTCAATCTGCTGGTTTGAGTTTTCCTTTTGTGATTTCTGAAACGCGTCATGAAAGTTTCATGATTTAGAATCAACTTGTTTTCTTTTGATTTATTTTTTAGCCTCTTTTAAGCTTAGAAATTTCCTCTACCAAAAAAATAAATATGACTTTGAAATCCAAGTACATCTTGTCATTTGATTTCCCAGGTGTCTCAGGTTCATCTGGAATCGTTTTGGTACTTGGTCCAGATGTCTGACGTGGCTACCTTCCGTGCACACTTCTACCTCCATAAGTGGCACCTAAAGGTCATTAATGAGTTTCCAGCTGACTGGGGGCCATACGTTCCTTTTTTTCTGTGGCCCCAGGCTGAATCCCAGCAGCCATCCTGAATCCTTCCTTCCCTCCCTCTCACACATAGTCAACTGTCGATCCCAGACTGGTGGATGTGGGTTGGAAATGCTCTTTCTCAACTGGAGGAAAAACATGATGTCACCTCTTCTGTCTAGGGCACTTTCCTCACTTGCATTTTGTCTGCCTTGTTCTTACAAATCAGGCAGAACCAGGTATGTGTTTGCTGGGTACAACAAAATTGCTACATTATCCCCAACAGTAATGGTCCTTAAACCCAATTGCAATGTTTCCTTAACTTGTTTGTGGGTCCTCATCTTTTTATCCTTACAGTGACCTCACTCACTGACCCAGTCCCTTGTACATTTAGGAACCTCAAGTTATATTTGTTAGATGTGTTGAAAGAACAAAGAAATGAGTGAAAAGAACAATGAAATATGAGTCATAGAAATGCCTAGCGCGATTTGGTGCAAATTCTATCCAGAGACTATGACAGTAAAAAAGACAGATTGCTGGAATTTATGTTTTTATGATATCAAGATGGGTGCTGTGGTTGACATTTTCCCTATCCATTTCACTTTCTGCATAGGAGCCATTACTGCAATGCAAACACTTGGAAACAAACAAACACACACACACACACACACACACACACACACACACACACACACACACACACACACAACTCCCCTGAAGTCAGCATTCTGGATATAAACTAGGTTCTACCGATCAAACATGCTTTTGGAAGATATAGAGAGCAAGGAAGGGTCAGAGGCCACTTCCCTGCTGCTGCTTCTGCAGCCAGGCCAGGTCATCAGAGAACTCATCATTCTAGTGTCCATTACTCTCCCGGATATCTAGAAGCATCTGTGCTACCAGTACTGACAGTGGGAGAGGAGAGGCCTCTTGGTTCTGAAACTCTGCTTTAGAGTAGAATTCCCACTTCATTCTTTTTGCCTCTCTTTCTTTCTACTATCTGTCTGTCTATCTATCTATCTGTCTGTCTGTCTGCCTGTCTGTCTATCTATCTATCTATCTGTCTGCCTGTTCGTCTGTCCGTCTGTCCGTCCATCCATCCATCCATCTATCCATCCATCCATCCATCCATCCATCCATCTATCCCTCATCTCTCTATCCCCATCACAATATACTTTCATAACAGTTGATGGAAACTACTATACTCCAATTCTCTCGCCTTCTACCAACTCTGTAACTATCTTTTTTCCTTAAAGATTTTAGGATGTTTTCTAGTGTGGAATTGTGTTCCCCCCAAATATTGTGTGTTCCCCAAAATAAACTTATCTGGGGTCAGAGAACAGGATGGCCACAATATTAAACATGAGGATAGGCAATGGTAGCACATGCCTTTAATCCCAGCACTCGGGAGGCAGAGCCAGGTGGATCTCTGTGAGTTCAAGGCCACATTGGAAACAGCCAGGCATGGTGACTCACACTTTTAATCCTAGAAAGAGAGCCTTTAATCCCAGGGAGTGATGACAGAGAACAGAAAGATATATAAGGCATGAAAACTAGGCACCAGAGCTAGTTAAGCATTTGGCTGGTTAAGATTTTAGGCATTGGAGCAGCACAGTGCAGCTGAGATTCTGGATGAGGACTCAGAAGCTTCCATCCTGAGGAAACAGAATCACCCAAGGAACTAGCGAGGCGAGGTAGCTGTGGCTTGTTCTGTCTCTCTGATCTTCCAGCATTCACCCCAATAACTGGCCTCAGGTTTGATTTCATTAATAAGAACTTTTAAGATCCTGCTACATTCTAGTTTATGGACTGAAGCATTACAGACATACAAGAAATAATACTGACTCCCGTTTTCCTCAACTAAGCAAGCATACTGCCACCATCAATCTTAACTTTTCCCAGTGCATAGTGAGAAGTCCTGTTCCTATGACTACAGATAAATCTGCTGTTGGTTATCTTAATGTTTCTGAAGGAATGTTAAACCATTTCCACCATCTTTGTCCTCATTTTTCCAGCCTCCTTTGAGGTTGTCTAAGCATAGACCTTGTAACTCAGCAATGAATCTGGCCTGTAGTGGCAATTATACAATCAGACCCAATAATAAAGTTATAGTGAGAAAATATTGTTGATTTAATGGCTAAGATTTTTAACTTATCAAAAGTTCTTATAAAACAATGAGAAAAAATAATTCAATTGACAAAATTTAAAAACACAAAGAAAAATGTCCAGAAAGTATAAGATATTTAATTTTAAAAATTAATTTTACAGAGGTCTTATTGTTTGTTTGTTTTTTGTTTTTGTTGTTGTGGTTGTTGTTTTCTGAGACAGGACCTCCCTATGTAATTCCAGCCTGCCTAGAACTCATTCTGCTGTCTCGTCTATCTTTAAACTCACAGATTTGCCTGCTTCTAGCTCCCTAGTGCTGGGATTAAAGTCGTGTACCATCATGCCCGACACACCACTCAGGTTTTAGAACTTGGGCTATCACTCAGAAGTCTTGTGACATATTCAAGGCCCCAGGTTTGAACCTTAGAACTGCCAAAGTGGTGAAGGGAGCCTTAATTTTTTCACACAAGTGTAAGATTCATAGAAAAATTGAGAGGAATGATCTATGAACTAGGTAGAGGCAGAAAGATCATTGGAGATTAAGTTCCTGAATGTAGGAACCTGTGGGAAAGTGGGGGCTGCCTCCTGGCCTCCTAGTTCCTGCTAAGTGAATCAGGCTTCCGTTAGTTAGTCCATCTGAAAATGTTGAGTTCTGTTATTAGAAACATTGGTGAAGCAATTAATTATTTAATTACTCAAGGAAAGAATGAGAATAGCAAGGTGAGAGATGTCTGAAGACATTTTAAAACTATGAATGAGATATTGAATTAGCAGTATTATACCCAAGGTTAACAGCAACTGCCTCAGCTTTTCAAAACCATTAATATAACTCAAGTAATAAAAACATCTTAGTTATGGGGGAAGATAAGAACATTGGTGAACAGCCTTAGAAGTAAGAAATTGGCCCATTTAAATAGACACACTAGTTTCTGTAAATTGCAAATATCTGACTGATAAGCCACAGAATTCTAAAGAGTAGTTAAAAGAAAATCACATCTGGACACACCAGGAAAATAAAAATTTTAAAAAACATCAAGATGGAGGTCTCTCTACATAGTTTTGACTGGTTTGAAGATAGCCTTGTAGACCAGCCTTGAACTCACAGAGATACATTTGTCTCTCCCTCCTGAGTGCTGGGATTAAAGGCATGTGCCACCACAGTCAGCAAGGAGAATCAGATTTTAGAACATTCATTCACTTGCAGGATGTTTGTTGAGCTCTGATTATTTCCTACTCTGTATGCTGAACAGGAAAGAAGTTTCTGCCCTCATGGAATGTTATTTAAAGTGGTAAATTATGGGAAATACAGTGCCTAATGATAGCGGAATGAAAAATACTGCTTATTATGGAACAAGTATGATATGGGAGTATTTACAGTCATTAAAAATAATGATTTTAATGACAGTAAATTAAGTAAAATATAATATAAAAGTATGAATGTGTACATGCAGGCATAATCACTAAATTAGAAACAAAATGATATGTAACTAAAAATTATATGTATCATGCACATACAGAATAAATTTTTTTCAATTACATGTGACCAATAGAAGGTCTACTAAAATGCTAACTGGACTCATTTCTAAATAATAGAATTGTGTGCATGTGTGTGTTCCAAATTTTGACAACTTCCATATGTTGTTTTATAAGTGTAAAATATATTACTTACGGTCATAACAGTGCTTAAGAAAAATAGTGTCTTAGTTTCTTTTCCTGTTTTCATGATAAAACACCCTGACAAATGTAACTTAGAGGAGAAAGGGCTTATTTTAGGTTATAGTTCCAGGATGTAGTTCATTACTGCAGGTAAGTCAGGGTATCATCTAGTCATATTGCATTCAAAGCCAAAAAGCAAAAAGCTTTGAATGTATGCATGCTTGTGCTCAGTTGCCTCTCTCCACTCTTTAACATGCATTTATTATTTATTCATGTGTTAATTTATTATTTATTATATGTATGTGAGTGTTTGCCTGTATGAATATATGTGTACCAACAATCATGCAGTATTCCTTGAGGTCAGAAGAGGGTGTTGAATCCCCAGTAACTGGAGTTACAGGCAGTTGTGAGCTGTTATTTGGGTGCCAATAACTGAGCCCAGGTCCTCTGTCAGAGCAGCAGCAAGTGTTCTTAACTCTCTAGCCATCTCTCTAGCTACCTTTTTCTCTATTCCTTCACAGTTCAGGATCCAAATTCGGGGAGCGGTGCTACCCATGGAGTATGGGTCCTCCTACTTCAATTAACATCCTTAAGATAAAGAGTGATAAATACACACTTAGTCCAACCTGGTTTAGACAATCCTTCACTGAGACTTTTTTGGTGATTTGGGTGATTCTAGATTGTGTCAAGCTGATAATTAAAACTAGCCATGAGAGACCATATTTTCAAAACAACCCATATAAATATATCAGCTATATAAGCAGATGTACATATATAATGCACACAACATATATGTTATAAGTAGATTAAAAACTGATTATCTTATTCAACCCTTTTCCAATCCTCATGGGAAAGTCATAGAGTTTGGCCCATTCCACTGCAAACTGTAAATTTCACTTTGCTGGTCTCTGATGACCACAGGTTACAGAATGGATCAAAGGTATCAGGCCACTTTCTCTATCAGCGGCAGGTTGGGATTAAGCAGTCAAATTCTAGTGAGATTGTCTGAGACAGATGTGGTGTGTCAGAGGGCTGCATTGTCTTTAAGTATGATCTCTGTCTACAAATGTGCACTCAAATCTTGTATAAATAAAACTGAAGATGGGCTACATGATGCTTCTAACACAATCTCTCTTGTCTGGGGCAGGCAAGTTGGGGCCTCCTCTTGAGATCAAGCTGGGAGCCTTGAACTGTACAGCTTTCAACGTCCAGTGGAAAACACCAAAGCATTCTGGTAGCCCTGTCATTGGGTACACAGTGAGTACAGGGGCATGATGATTTCTGTCATGTGTGTGTGTGTGTGTGTGTGATTGTCCATTTTCACTATGTTTATACCTCCTGAACAGGTTGAGTATCCCTTCTCTGCTTGGGATCAGAAATATTTTAGCTTGGGGAATCTTTTTCCCTTCAAATTTCAGAGAATCTGCTTAGTACATAATTAGGTATCTTGGGGCTAGGATTGAAAGCTAAACCCCCAAATCTAATAATGGTTCATATGTACCTTATACATACATAGCAGGAGACAATTTTATATAGTTTTAGTGCATCTAGGTTCCCACTCATCATATGAAGTCAGGTGTGACATTTTATTTTATTTTTTTAACATTTTGGTGTCATATCAGCAGTCAAAGTGCTTCAGGTTTTGAAGTTTGTTTTTGCTCTATAGGTACTCACCCTGTTTGTGGCCCCTCACATAAATCCTCTTGTGTTAATAACTATGCCATTTTCCTCTTGTGAGCTGGTCACACCGTTAATACACTGGGATCTTTCCAGTCTTTTTGCTGTGTAGCAAAGGGAAAATAGAGCAAGAAGAATTCGTGGTTTCTGTTACCAGTTGCATACCATCAACTTTAGATCATAACGCAGAAGCAGAGGAAGTCGTGGGGCGTCACTGTGAGGATCCGAGTCGAAGGGGTACACAGATAGAGTAGGGTGATGTTTAGTGACTGCGTCTGCCCCACCAAAGACTACAAACTAGGTTGAACAGCTACAGTTTGCCACAAAGTTTGTCTCTGAAGAGTGATTTTAGAGATGAGGAACTTCAGAAGCCCGGGCATTTCAGACTTCTGAAATCTTTGTGACATTGGGAGAGCTGGCTGTATCAACCTACAAAGCCCCACCCACAGCGTTGAGCATTTCATCTAGGGTGGAGAGAAAGTTGCTTATTTTGCTTGACTCCCACCACTCCCTACTGTCTTCATTTCACTGAAGAACAGAGGCTGTAGTTCATGGTTCATGCCCTCTGGTCTTCTGAAAGTGGGAATCTACTTTGAGACTGTCTTGTTAGGGTTTCTGGTACTGCAATGAAACACCATGACCAAAAGCAAGTTGTGGAAGAAAGGGCTTATATTTCATCTAGCCACTTTCAGGTCATACTCCATCACTTGAGGGACTCAAGCTGGGCAGGAACCTGGTGATGGGAGCTAAGTAGGGGCCATGGAAGGGTGCTGCTTACTGGCTTGCTCTATCTGCTTGCTTCCAGCACCCACAACCACCACCCAGAGTGAACAGGGCCCCCACACATCAACTGTCAGACAAGACAATGCACCATAGGCTTGCCCGGTGGTCAATCTTATAGGGCATTTTCTCAACCGAGGTGCACTTTTCCAAAATGACTGTATCTTGTGTCAAGTTGACATAAAATGAGCCATCTACAAACATGGGATATAAGTGCCCCAAGGTTATATTTTGGGGGAAGGGGAACAACCTGAGTTCAACTCCACCCATCCTTCCTCATGGTGTAGGTCTTTCTCCAAGCCTGCACATGCTTATAGTACTTAAGGGGCAATGTGACATACCTCAATACCCACAAGCTTTCTGAATGTTTGTGAAACTTTGATCTTAGGAAAATGTTGCCTCTATCCTCACCAGGGTCTTTCCTTCCTTTCAAGGTGTTTTTCTCTGAGGTTGGTTCAGATAAGTTTCTCCAAGAGCGGTCACACAATGTACCTGTTGGCCAGGACACCCTAATCACTGTGAGTATTCCCATGTAGGCAGCAAGTTGTTTGGGACCTTAGCGAAATGCAAATAGATTTCTGGTTTACTACATGTACTCCCAGGTATATAATGATGACAATGGTTTGTGTTAGCATTATCAAGTGTTTCCTGTGCGCTCTGCTTCAATGACATGCTAGCTCCTTCCAGAAAGGCAGGCAGTTGGTGAAAGGGTCCATCCCAGACACACTCCATTCTTCCCTGAGTGAAATCAGCCACCCAAAGGCCTCCCCCCTCCATTAATTCTTCTCTTCATAAAACTCAAGGCTGACTTTTTTTGTAATCTTAATAAAACTTTTACAAATGAACGCAACACATCTGTGTGTTCCCAGCAGGCTGGAGACATGATGCAGAAGAAAATGATGTAATTTGAAATGTATATGGTCTGTTGTTTATTTTATTTTCCCAGCCCGGCACCATATGTCGGCTCCTCCTGTTTCATGTCAGGGTCTTTCAGGGTGAACGTTTTGCTTTTGGGTTCTTCCTGTTCCTTTCCATTCTGCCCCTTAATCTGCAGCCTGGAGCTTCAGAATAGCTCCCTAAAGCATGGCACTGGTTCCCACAAAAACAACACTGTCATGGTGGTGGTGGTGGCACTGTCTGTCACTCCCATTTAATAAGTGCCTGCTGAGTACAGCACAGCCTGGAACCTATTTGTCATCTTCGATAAGCCGCTATTACTTATTAAGTGTCTGTCACCGCTGAGCCCCATCCCTCCCACTTTATGTTTGTTTTTCTGTTTAATCTTCACAACTCTTACATGACCTCATTCTACTGACAAGGATGCTGAAACAGAGAGGTGAAGTAACTCCCCGAAAGCATAGGTTAGGAAGAGCCCGCATCACTGCACCCCTTGGGTGGAGGTTTGAGCCACAGACCTGGCTCATCTTTACTAAAGCTCTCACGACCCGGAAGGGCTAGCTATGAATTTCACCTTGCTCGCATCCTCCTGTCAGCCCTCAGTCCTGAACTCGCTGGCCTCTGAAGCCCTCAGCCCCAGCTGGTGGTTCTCTCTGTCCTACGTTGAAAGATGAGGACCAGGCATTAGGGTGTCCTATCAATTTCTATTCCAGCATCTTGCTGACGTAACAACTGGTGTAGCGGCTTCTGTATGTCTACTGCAAAATAACATGTACTCCCTGTTAGGGGACAGCATCCATTCACGTTAGCTTCATTTAGGAAATCATGTGGAACTTTCCATAAACCCATTGACCCGACCAAAGAGTGGACATTTTCCCTAGCAGCATCCCCACCAGCCTCCTGTTCCTTAAGGCTCTGTTCTGCCTAAAACACAGTCAAGGTACCGACCGCATGGAGCTTTGAACCGAGAGTCTGCTCTGCCTAAGGGACCTGGGCTGTACATGTGGCTCAGTGAGACCAAGTTGAGGCGGGTGTAAAAATAGAGCTTCTGGACCTGCCCTTTCCATTTGCAGGTTAGAATGTGAGCCAAAGTGACTTTGTCTAAGCTCCAGCTTTGTCCCATAGAAGGAATGCAATAATCAGACTGCAGTGAGAACCAACAGAACTCTGTCATAAAATATCTCACAAAGGCGTTAGATGTCATGTCTGATACTCTGTTGTTAGTTGTATATCCCCTGTTATTTACTTGTAGGCATGAGGGTGTCCTGACAGTTTCTTGTATTCCAGCATTTTTCTGATGTAACCCCTGGCGTATCGGCTTCTGTATGTCCACTGCAAGGTAACATGCCGTCCCTGTTTGTGGACAGCATCCGGTCTTAGAAAAATTCAGCCTGGCCTGCTGGCATGCACTCCCAGCTACACAGGAGGCTGAGGCAGGAGGATGTCAGTTTAAGGCCTGCCAGGCTGCAAAGTGAATTGAAGGATACACGTAAGCTGTTTATTAAGACCATGTCTCTAAAGGAAAGGAGAAAGAAAATGGGAAAGGAAAAAGGGGGGAAAAAAGGCTGAAGCAGCAATTCAATGATAGAGTACTTGACTAGCACGGGTGAGGTCCAGCATTCAAACACCAATACATAGAAACAAAAGAAATAAAAAAAAATACTTACATTTATCCTGATAAAGCAATTAGAGAACAGTGTAAGACCAGATGCCATTAACTGACATATAATAGACAGGATCTGAAAAGGAAAGGTAAATATTGACACAAGTAGTCAAGAGATAAAACTTGGAGCTGAAACCAGAAGAGAACTTTCTCAAAAGTCGGATGCAAAAGAACACCATCCCAATGGGAGGCAATGGTTTGGACCTTAGGGATAGGCATGTGTGTGTGCACCTATGGCCGGGCGCCTGTATGTTTGGGTGTGGGGGAGGACACTTGTCCGGCATGTAGTACTAGAGATGCATTAAGGACTGTGCATAAATGCTATAAGCCAAGAGGGCAGAGTGGGAAGGCTTGCAGAGTGGTTCTCCACAAGTTCAAATCCTGTGCTACAGCAAACCAACCAGGCAATCTTCCCGAGTCTCTGTCTCCCGCCAAGAAAATAAGGATTCTACTGCTCTGCAAGGCCACAGATAGTTTCTGTGCTTCCCAAACTGTGTGTCAGAGTACCTCAGGGGTCTATAGCAGAGCTTCTCAGGACATTCTGAAATATTTTCAAACTTTGGAGCTGGCAGGAAGGCTTGATGGGTTAAAAAAAAAAAAAGAGTTGATGAGCTAAGTTTGCTTCCTAAAACATGTAAAGGTGGAAAGAGAGAACTGACTTCACAAAGCTGTCTTATGCCCTTCATACATGTACCATGGCATGTATGCTACCACATATACAACATGCACACACAAACACACACATAATAATGATAATAATCATTATTCATAAGTCTTTCCAGGAAGACAGCAACATCTCTGTGATATGCCATACCCATGGGCAGAGGCAAGAGCTCTGTGGGTTGAATTTAGCCCTGTGAATGTTTTCATCCTCTTTAGTTCTCTCTTTTCCCTTCTGGCTCTCTCCTGATCATCAAGCAATTTTTGTATGTCTTAGGGAAATTGAACCCCAACCCCAGCCCAGGACCAGGGGAAGGGGGTCCTCTTCACCAAAATGTTGAATTTTCTGCATCCCCCTCATCTTACGTAAGGCCCACTGTAGATAACTAACCCTAGGGTTATCATGTGGGACTTTAATCATTTAGGAAAGGGTATCAGCATCTTTGTGCCTGATGTGTTATCTCACATGGCAAAGAAAGGCTAAAGGGTGGAAGTCATTTGAACTCTGTTCTAAGATTACGGGAAACTGATGGAAAAAGAGAAAATATTTAAACTCATGAACAGCCTACTGGGGAAGCCCCGCCCCAAACCTGAACCTCTCTTACCTTTATTTTAACTACCCCAGAGTGTCCTTATAGTAACACAGGCTGTATCCCCACAAGGAAAATTGACTCGGTTTTCCAGATTGAATGACAAGTAGGGAAGTAGGTTGACAAATGTTTAGTCGGATTGAAATGACACATTGAAAAGAGGAGACACGGCAACAGTTAATTTGACCAAAGTAACCTGGCTGGCAGTGTGGAATGCTTAGAGATGGTTAGAGAGTCTTCCTTCTAGAAGCTTCTGACTTGCTTAGCCCTTTGCACCCACTTTATCTTACTTCTTAGAAAAAGGACTTGCAGTTCTACTCAGGAGAACAGAAAATAGACCAAGCAACAAAAATTTGATAATATTTTTAAGAATTAGAAATAGAAGATAATGGTTAGACTAGTGGGTTTTTTTTTCCTTTTCAGTTTGATCATGTATCATCAGTTAAGTGTTTGAGCACACAGCACTATATGTATATTTATGTATTTATAAATTATACATGCAGGACTATACTAATATATTATGTACATTATAAAATCCCACAGAATCTTAAAAGAAGAGATTAAAACAGAAATGGAAAGTTCTGGTTTCTTCTGCTATCTTAGTAGTTTGTGTTGCTTACCTAGAGGCTCTGAGCACTTCTTTGGACTCTTGACTTTTGGTCTGCCTGAGCCAGAGCATTGATTCTGTTCAAGTCATATCTACAATTAGAGAGAGAAAACTCAGGAATCAGAGGATTTGTTTCGAGTTCTCACTCTATCGGTTGAGCAGAGGTGACCTTCAGCGAGGTCACTGAGCTCATCAGAGTCTCTTTGACTGCATATGGGTAGGTTAGCTTCCTGACTGGAGCTACAGTGGTCAATAGAGGGCATGTAGAAAAATGTCTGAGTATTTTAGTGGGCAAACACCAAGGTTATAAACTCTCTTATGCTACTCAGGAGAGATTCCACACAACGGGATTTTTAACCCAAGGCTCTCTTCCGACCCATTGATCATTTCTTTTCTCAGGATTTTTTTAACACGTGGTGTGTGTGTGTGTGTGTGTGTGTGTGTGTGTGTGTAGGCATTAGACCCCTTGGGTCTCATGATTGCACAGGTGGCATTGATGAGCTCTCTCTCTCTCTCTCTCTCTCTCTCTCTCTCTCTCTCTCTCTCTCTCTCTCCTGGCTCTCACCCCACTGTTCTGCTAACCCTTTGTACCCTCATCCACATGAAGTGGCTAACTGCCACAGCCATGTTGTAGCCAATCAATGAGGAAAAGAGGGAAGGGAACATACACCTGTAGTTAGAGTTTTCCTACCTGGCCCAGAGTCAGGACAAATCTCTCTCACCCGCCAGGTCCATAGATGCTTAGACCCAACCAAGTAAACACACAGAAACTTATATTGCTTACAAACTGTATAGTGTGGCAGGCTTCTTGTTATCTAGTTCTATCTTAAATTAATCCATTTCTATTAGTCTATACTTTGCCACTTGGTTTGTGGCTTACGTACCTTACATCTTCCTTGTCATGGCAGTGGCTCGCAGCATCTCTCTGCCCCAGCTTTCCACCTCCCAGAATTCTCTTCTCTCTTGTCCCACCTATACTTCTTGCCTGGCCACTGGCCAAACAGCATTTTATTTATACAGAGTGATATCCACAGCACTTCCCTTTTTCTTTTTTTTTTTTAAAGGAAGGTTTTAACTTTTACATAATAAAATTACATATAACAAAACAATTATCAAGCAAAAATGATAGTTACAATATCTAGTCTATTTGTTTTGGCAAAATTAAACAAAATATTTTATCTATCCTATATTTATGAGTCTAAGGTTTTATCTAATTATCTTTCATCATAACTAAGGAAAAGTATACCTATCTAGTCTTCAACTACATCAAAGACCTCAGAAGGATATATTATTACCTGAGAAATGAGAGAAGGATGCAAGCAACTTTCGGGAGTCTTGTAGGGTAGACAGAGACAACTGGCAACCTGGACAGTCACCTAATGTTCCTTTGTAAAGTTGGGGCATTTGCCTTCAGCCCACAGGGCTAGAGTTTCTCGGTTACTTCTCTCAGTGTACTGTAGAATGTCTGGCAGTTTCCTCTGCAAAGCAGGAACCTGAAGGACCATTTTGTCAAGCAAAGTTCAGTGGTCACCTTTCTATGGGTCCTGCATGTCCAGTTGATCAAGCAGTCCAGGCAAGAACAGTTTCTTGCCCAAATGGCTATTTTTGCCAAGGTGAAGATAAATTCCATATGAAGTGTCTTCAATGCCCATCCTCCTCTCTGAAGTAAATTGGTGCTGTCAGGAGCAGACATGTCTCACTGTCCAGAATGTCTAAATTTTAAAAGTATTTTAAATGCCATTTTCTGCAGGTCTTTGAAGTATTTGAAGATTACCTATATCTGAAATATCTCTATGTATATCTAGAAGATTTAACTAACATGGCTACAAGTATGATTGTCATAGATGACTAATTATTAATCTATTTTTAATTATCCATTTCAATTTAAAATGAGCTATACAAACATAATACCTTAAACACGAGTAGAAATATACACACAGTATAATAAAATTAACTTTAAGTTTGTATCAGTAGACTAAAATCTATACCAATGTAAAACATTTTAAACAAGTTGTTGCTCTTTAGAAGTAAGTTCCTTAAACTACCCTTTCATCCTATTATATCTATATCATATCCCCTTTTCTTCTTTAGAAAGAGATTGTATTTATAATCAACCTGCTTTAAATAAACATACTGTTTTTTTTCTGTCCCACACCAGAGGGCTCTTCTGACTTGGGACACAAGAATCTCTTAACCTTTTCTTTCAGCAATATGCCTGGGTTTAGAGAAGGAGTGAGCCAATTCCATCTCCAAAGCCAGCTTGATAATTTTGGGAATGTGGGCATAGTTTCTCTTACTACTTCCTGCTGGAGGGGGGTGCTGTATCTTATGGGGACACAAAGAAAATTTTAGGATTATGGAGCAGTCCGTGAGGGTATATCTTTTGAGCCAGTTGCCTTAAAACCATTTTGGATGTTGGATCATTTGGGCCATGGTGTCATCAGAGACCTTTCAGGGGGTCTTGGCTGGTCAAACCTGATGTATCTTAATCTGGAACAAATCCACAGCCTCTGGCTTTCTGTGAAAACAAAAGCAGACACTCTTTTCCAAAGCAACGTATCCTTATATCTAAATTTTGAAGTCAAAGTACCTTTAAAATTTACATATTTGTTTAACTCAACAGCTTTTACGATCAAATCTTTTTTTGTAGTTAAAAATCCCAAAGACAACATAAGCCAGATTCTCTGTGTAATATCCATCTTTGTAAGACTGAAACACCGCTGGGGCTGCTGGCTCCACCCACCTCAGCTTCCCAACATGGCGGTGGTACAGTTTACCGCCAGCTCTGGGTCTGGAGTCATGTGTACCATCAACTATCAGAAGCAGTTCTATCAAAGCAGTGCATAGCCCAGAAACTTTTTTTTTTTTTTTAACTAGCAAAGGCTAAATCTACCACACAGCAGAGTAAAGTGCCTCTTGTAGACTACTCATTCCTGCCACACTGCAGGTCAGACGCACACGCCAGGAACCCGCCATAGTAGCTCAAACCGGCAGGCTGCCACTAACTTGAGAGAGACAACTAGGAAGCTGTTTTTAGCTCCATTTTAGAATCTTTTTTCTCAGGTTTTAGGTGGATACTCTTGCCAACACATTGGGCACCATTTGTAGTCGGAGAGCTTCTCTCCAGGTGCCACCAAGCCCTGTTAGTCCAACAACCCATTTGTAAAATAATCACACAGACATTTATATTATTTAAACTGCTTGGCCATTAGCTCAGGCCTACCATTGTCTAGCTTTTACTCTTATATTTAGCCCATTTCTATTAATCTATACTTTGCCACGTGGCTCATTGCTTACCAGTACCTTATCTCTTTCTTGTCATGGTGGCAGCTGTCTCTCTCTCTCTCTCTCTCTCTCTCTCTCTCTCTCTCTCTCTCTCTCTCTCTCTCTCTCTCCCTCTCTCTCTCTTTCTGCCTTCTATTTCCCAGAATTCTCTTCTCTGCTTGTCCCACCTATACTTCCTGCCTGGCCACTGGCCAATCAGCATTTTATTTATACAGAGTGATATCCTCAGCGCTTCCCCCTTTCTTTTTTGTTAAAAAAAAGAAGGTTAACTTTCACAAGTGGAAGGCGGAGAGAGAGACTGAACTGCCACCATGACAAGAAAGAGATAAGGTACTGGTAATCCATGAGCCATGTGGCAAAGTATAGATTAATAGAAATGGGATAAATATGAGAGTAAGAGCTAGACAATGGTAGTCCTGAGCTAATGGCCAAGCAGTTTAAATAATATAAATGTCTGTGTGTTTATTTTACAAGTGGGTTGTTGGACTAACAGGGCTTGGTGGCACCTGGAGAGACGCTCTCCAACTACATACACTGTTCCTTTTAAGGGATAGCTCAGAAATTGGCTTCTGCATTTTCATCTCTGTGTTGCCCAGGTTTGTTCATGTGACTATGACAGAGGAAGGGAGGTTGGCCATCTCTTGCCATGGTCCAGCTGAACTGCAGTGATTCTATTATGAATGAGGAGAGAATGAATATGAAGAAATAGAGTCATAAGATCAAATTCTGAATGGAGGTGGTACTAGGGCAGTAGATACAGAAAGGCGATTGAACTTTGGACAACCAGAGACTAACCTTGGATATCAATGTGCTATGTCTGGCAGAGAGGAGATTGGAAAGACTATGCAATGAAATGTTTTATAGTGGGAGCTAGACCCCACTGTTGCTTGGGAGAGCTTCATACTGAGTGATCTGGTTTCAGCAACTATAAAGTAGGGAATAATAGCACTGAATTCTTAAAGATACTGTATGGATTGAAAGATGCACTGGCATGCCAAGATCTTGTAAATTCCAAAATACTACATAAAAGCATTTGGCTAAACCAGTCGTGAGATGCAAGTGTGATACCATGGCTATCTGAGAAGAGGTCAAGAGTCTTGGGGAAGAGATATCTTTATTCAGTTACTTGAACTTTCTCTCTGAGCTCAGTGAAATAAATGGCTTGCCTTTTAAAATCTCCTACAGATGTGAATCAGTGGACACATATTAATTGACAGATGTTCTTGATGTTGTAGAGAGAAATGATGCAACTTTAGGAAGTGATTTTGCATTTCAGAAAAGAATAAGCAAATAAAAATCAGGGTTATCTTGCAGTACCCAACCTTGCCAAACACACACACACACACACACACACACACACACACACACACACACACACACACATACACTAAAGAAATTAAAAGGGAGTTGCTAGGGAGGCTGCTGAATTCACTCTGGTTTCTCCCAGAAAGCATCTTCAATAGAAATGAAGTGCAAGAGAGAGGAACATCTTGGCTTGTTTTCAGACTTCAACAAAGCAACAGAACACAGCAAAACCTTTTTTACTTGGAGAAGAATGTAGTCCACATTTTCTCCAGTTTCATGAATGGCTCAAGTGGCAATTACAGGATATCCAAGGACAGATGTATAAAGATTTGTCGAGTAGCCTGGTATTTTACTAATCATTCCACAGATTTTCACAAGTTAACAATATTCTGAGAAATTCTATCTGAGAGGAGAAGTGTCAGCAGAAGAAATGACAGTAAGTCACCGAATCCAGTTCTTTCTTCCTGGCCCCAACTTCTCAGTCCTCTTGACCCTCTAACGGGCCATCTGGCTAGCATCTCAGCATAAGAAATAATGGGCTGGAAACAGTTGACCTCTGCTCTCCCTATCTGAAGGTAGAACTGGTCTTCCATGTCTAATAAGCACTTTGAGTGCTTGCTAATGCATATATGCCACGTCTATAAATATAATTTTTCTTGGTTTTTATTTCTGATATACTCACACTTTTGATATATGAACATTCATGTTCCCAGTTAAATAATAATCTAGAATTCAATGTTTGTAAGTACTTATTATTGATTTAGACATCACAATACTTTTAAGTATAAATATGATTCATTTAGAACTAAGGTTTTGGAGTCATAGTGAGGAGGGCTTGGATCCTTAATTTGTCACTTACTAAGTATATGTCCTGATAAAATTGAATTAAATAAGGGTATATGCACAAAGGCAAATACATAGGCCAAATAAAATATCCACAAATGGCAATGAATGATAGTTAAATTGGGTATCAACTCCTGGCAAAATCAACACTAGTCTATGAAGTTACATGACTTCCCTCCATTTTCATATATTATGATGACTTCCAGGAGAAAAGGATCCTACAGTAAAAGCCTGTAGAGAATTCATTTAGATTGAAAGTATTTCTGCTCATTGGGACAAGCCTGTGGTATCACCTGAGAGAAGAACAGATCTGAGGTCTTGGACCAACATGCTCCCTCTAGACTCTGTACCTTTCAACTTGACCTAAACCCAGGCATAGAAAGTAGAGTTGGGATTCTAGGAAGCAGATCAGGAGGGGCACTATGGACACAGGCCTCAAGTTCAGCAGAAATCCTTTGTGAAGTTGTGTGTAGGAGGGAGAGAGGGGGCAGAGAGAGCACACAAAGGGGAAGACTAAAAACAGACACCTTCTGGACTGCTCTAGCAGTGGCCTGGACAAGACCAAGGACTCTGAGATAGAAATGGAAGAAGGGGGCAGGTCTGAAGACTTTTATGGTGGTGGGCAGAGGACACTCAGGACTGCAGAGCCTGGAGTAGGGGTGTCGTCTTTGCTTGTTTTGTGTTGCTACAACAGAGCATCATGGGTAATTTATAAAGAATTTTATTTGGCTCATGTTTCTGAGTGCTGCATGTCTAAGAGCATCACAGCCACACTGTTCAGTATCTGGTGAGGGCCTTCTGCTGTGTCATAATATTGTGGAAGGTGAAGGAGCCCAGAACACAGGAGAGTGAGAAGGGGCCTGCTCATTCATTGCTGTTTTTATATTTTTCAACATCTATCTGTCTATCTATCTATCTATCTATCTATCTATCTATCTATCTACCTATCTATCTACCTATCTATCTATCTACCTATCTATCTATCTACCTATCTATCTGTTTATTTTTGAGACAGGATAACTGTAGCCCAGTTTGGCTTAAAACAAACTACCTCTCTAGTCAGGAATGACCTTGGATTTCTGAGCCTCCTGTTCCCACTCTCAAGAGCCAATTCCTTCAATAACTAGCCTACTCCCACATTAACTAGCCTACTCACACAATAACTAGCCTACTCCCACAGTAAGCAATGGAATGAATCCCTTCCTGAGGGCTCTGTCCTTGTGATCTAATCACCTAGGACTTTGCTCAGTCTCTAGCACTGATGTACTGAGGATTTGAGTCTTTATTAAATGATGAACATGAACTTGAGGGGGATGCATTCAAGCCATAGAAGGCACTATTGATCATGATGGAGGGGTCAGTAGTTGAAGCTCTTTTCTTGATGAGGTAATCTGCTTCTCTGGGGCATCTTGGCTCTTGATTTCTTTCTTTCACTTTACCATAGTTCACTTATTCATTCATCAAAAACCCCACATGGGCCCTGGAAGTGTGTCTGGCAATGCTATGCTCACCTCTGTGATACCAGCGAAATAGAAAGTTGCATCCCATCCTCACCCGGGGCTGGAGAAGGTGACAGATAACAGGCAATTACAATACAAGGTGAGTAGTGTTAAGATGGAGGCCCACCAAGGACACCAGGGAAACATAGAGGAGAGGCATCTAACCAGACTGGGAGACGGGGAGAGAAATGAGGTAATGTCTCAGTTGAGTCATGAAGGATGGGCAGGGTGAGCCAGGCAAGAGTAGGGAGAAGGACATTTTATGGGGAGGAGCAGCAGGTTCAAAGGCCCAGAGGCAAGGAATTGAATGGCATAAGTGTGATCCCTGCCAAGTTCTTAGGAGTGACTGGAATGGAGAATGCAAGAAGGGGCGATAGTATGGATGATGTTAAAAGGATGAACCAGGGGGACACACATAGACCTTTTTAAGGGAATGTTTAAAGGGTAAAGTGATAGGAACTGATTTGAGACTTAGGAGGGTAATTTTAGCATAGTAGCGTGGGTGGGGTCCAAACTGGAGTACAGTCAGTATGTGTGATACACAAAATCAGCCCATTGTCTTCATTATATGGGCTTAGACTTAAATGACTATTGGGATAAGAAAACAGACAGATTCCAGTGTTGTGAAGACAGTGTCATCAACTACATTGATAACTGATTGGGTAGTGGGGAAGGAGGAGAATGGATATGTAAGCATCAAGAATTTCTGGCTTGGAAATTGCGAGGACAGTGAGTGATTTTATTTAATTTTTTTTTCTAGTAGAAAGAGAATTAATTGAGATTTAGTTAGGTATGTGTAGTCAGGGATTAACAATTGGTGTTTTAAGTGTTCATAAATGTTAGTTGAATGCTTTGGAGCATTTTTTTTTTAACCTCCTAACTTTTCTTAAGTGACAATGAATGTTTAAGTATCTAATGATGTCGTGAACAAAAACAAGATGTGACCCCAGCTCTCAAACAGTTCAATGGTTTTCAGCCTTGCTTGAGAACTGGGAACAGTTTGCAGTGTGAGTTGATTGTTCCTTGTTCAAATGCTTCATCCGAGTTTCACATTTAAAATATTTTTGGAACCTTGTGTGTGTGTGTGTGTGTGAGAGAGAGAGAGAGAGAGAGACAGAGAGAGAGAGAGAGAGAGACAGAGAGAGAGAGAGAGAGACAGAGAGAGACAGAGACAGAGAGACAGAGACAGAGAGACAGAGACAGACAGAGAGAGAGGGATGAAGTAAGATTCATATACCACCCAGCTACAAACACTAATCACATCTCATCTATACTTTATCACATGTTTTGAAGATTATTTCACACAATTTTCTTAGTTCACCAGTGGTCTTGTCTGAATTGTCAAATGTATAATTTTTGACTTCTGATACCATATTAGTGTTGGAATTGCTATTTTGGATTAGAAATGTTCAAACTATGTATATATAAGGGCCAGATTAGTGGCAAAATAGTGTGATCGCCAGGTTTAGGTGGTCCAGAAAGATGTGAAGGGAAGAGCTGGAAGTGGATGATGAACCTGAGCAAGCAGAGGAGAGTCATCACAGACCCCACACAGTGGGTATCACAACCTACTTCTTGAGCATGACCTCCATACCAACTACAGTATGGTACACAAAATATCCTTAATGCTATGATTGCTACATGTCCACTACTGAAGAAGAAACTGAGACTCAGGAGGTTGGGTGTGACTGGCACAGATAGGAAAGGGTGGAAGAATCAGGATTCAACACCAGGACAGGTTGGCTCCAAGCTGGAACACTTTGCACTGCAATATATTATGGTTTCTCTCTGATAAAGACAGCTGCACCTCCCACATAGCACTGTTGTTGGGGACCAGCCTCTCTTCCTGAAGCTGAAGGAGCAAATCTTCTTTGGCTAGGGCTTTTCACTTGGTGTGGTTCTGCCAGGGAATTCACACCTTCATCCATCATTAGTTCTAACAGGTCTTGGGGAGCAGGAAGCAGCCAACATCAGCAACACTATCAGCATCATCTGGGAACTTGTCAGAAATGCAACAAATTCTTAGGCCATTCCTCATGAGGACCCCTGAATCAGACACTCTGGGAATCAAGCCCATAATTTACCTTAGGAGGGCTTTCTTGACGAGTCCATCACTTTGAAATTTGAGTGCCCAATTCCCATCCCTTATTCTTCGGGAACAGATCAAAACTCAAGTTTGCCATGGGGCTGGCCCCTCAACATTGCAGTTTGCAAATGGAAAGAAAGACACAGAGGTATCCCTGAAAGACTCCTTCATGAGTTGCAGCCGCCTTCGAGCAGCATTTGAGCGGTGAACAAGTTCCAGCTCTGGGGCGCAATGTAGATGGTAATGAAGATTAGCCCTCCAGACTTGAGAAATAGGTTGTGATGTTTTGCAAATGTTGTAACTGGGCCAAAACCTCATAGAGCAAACAGCCTCTGTCCCAAGCAAGTTCCGAGAGATCTCAAGATATAAACCTTACAGAAACTGTCTAGATCAGTGGTTCTCTGTAGCATGAATCTTAGAAATCTTATTAATAAAATCAAACCTGAAGCCCGGTATTGGGGTGTATGCTGGAAGATCAGAGAAGCAGAACAAGCCACAGCCACCTCACCTCACTAGTTCCTCAGCTGATCCCATTTCCCCAAACTGGAAGCCTCTGTGTCCTCATCTGAATGGGTCTCAGCTGAACTGTGCTGCTCAAAAGCCTAAAAGCTTAACCAGCTCTAGTTCCTGGTCCTCACATGTTATATACCTTTCTGCTTCCTGCCATCACTTCCTGAGATTAAAGGTGTGTGTCACCATGCCTGGCTGTTTCCAGTGTGGCTTTGAACTCACAGAGATCCAGACGGATCTCTGCCTCTGGAATGCTAGGATTGAAGGTGTGTGCTACCACTGCCTAACCTCTATGTTTAATATTATGACTGTTCTGTTCTGACCCCCAGATAAGTTTATTGGGGTGCACAATATATATCAACCACAGTTCTCAACTTTCCTTATGCTGCAACCCTTTAATACAGTTCCTCATGTAGTGGTGACCCCAACCATAAAACTATTTTGTTGATACTTTATAACCATAATTTGGATCCTGTTGTGAATCACAATGTAAATATGATATGCAAGGTATCTGATATGTGATCCCTGAGAGGGTTGCAAACCCATAGACTGGGAACCACTGGTCTAGATTGTTCAAGTCGAACTTCTAATTTTTGGTACTTTTCTTGTTTGATTACTGACAGGAGGAAGTGATTGGAGATTTGAAGCCAGGCACTGAATATCGAGTCAGCATAGCTGCTTACAGCCAGACTGGCAAAGGGAGACTTAGCTTTCCTCGGCATGTGACCACTTTGTCTCAAGGTAAAAATAGGCTCAAATTTATTAATAATGGGAAGGAGCTTCCATTTACTTATGCATTCATTCAGCCAACAGCACATGCCAGATACTGTCTTGGTCTCTGAGAGGCCAGTGGTGATCACAGTAAGCATGCCTCTGCTTTCTCAGAACTCAGCGGGATAAGGCAAGACACTGGATGATTAGCATATAGTAACAGATTGCTGAATGTGGTACCCACAAGCTGTGGGGATGTACCACATAGGGATGCAGGAAGATCTCACTGAAAGAATGAAGAGTGAGACTAACAGGTGAGTAGGAACCAAGACAGAGAAGAAGAAGAGAGAGGGGAAAGACCCAAGAAATGTTCATCCATGTGGTACAGAGGTGGACCCTGGAATGCAATGCTGGGTCCGCTGTGGATGCTGGTCACACTGTGTCTTCTGTCGGGAAGTGACATTAATCTATCTCCACTCTGTATTACAAGAAGTGCTTAAAATGGTGGGAAAGTCCTCCAGACCTAAACGATAGTGTGCATAAAACTTGAAGGTATGTAAGTGTGGACATGTAGACAGTAGCAAGTACAAGGTGATGGGATCCCTTTTACACATGAGGGAATATCCCACATGTCCTACCACTAGTTATCAATTCATATAGAAAGCACACACACAGAAGTGTTGGAAAATAAGTGGCAGTAACAATGGTATTCAGTTTCCTTGGGGGTAAGTACCAATTACAACATGGAGACAGAATAACGATGATGGCAGAAGATTCATCATGTGTCTTGGGGACAGTGAAGCCAACTGAGTTGTTTGCCAGCCAGAGGTCCTGGGAGGAGACATGAAGACAGGAATTAAATGAATGTATGTTATATAGTAAAAGCATCTGTGTTTTATTGTTTGGCTTGGCTTTTGAGGCCATACCAAATAATTACATTCCAGTAGTAGAATGTGCACCTGTTTTTGATTTATCCAACCTCTCCATCAGCGGAGACCACCAGCCAAGTCTAGCTGTGTTTGTCGTCCTGCTTAGATTCCTGCCCGCCCCCTGAAGCACCCCACCAGCCACATGTCCTTGTGGTTTCTGATTCTGAAGTGGCCCTCTCTTGGAAACCTGGAGAGAATGAAGGAAGTGCCCCAATTCAATCCTACTCTGTGGAGTTCATCAGGTAAGTCACAGGTCAAACCACAGAGACCACAGCTACTCCCCATATGATGTGATACAGGGCATAGATCTTCACTTAACTCCAGCCAATGTGTGTTGAAGGTGGTCCAAAGTCTTAGCAGACCAGGTTTGCAAGTGGGTCAACATATATCCCTGAATATCTTCGATAAGTAGTTATTGGTGACAATCTCCCCTCTACCTCACTTCTTTTGTAGCTATGTTCTGAGCTCTGGAGGTTCTGTATGCACTGCTACCAACAAGCTGGCCTGTATTTCATGCTTGAAACTTGCCCTTCTGAGTTTAAAGTATTGTATTTGAAGTAAATATTTGATGGTTTTTCTCAGAGGGAGAGGGAAGAACTCTTTATATACAAACACCATGTACTGTGCCTTCCAGATCCAAATTACCTTGAGACAAGTTTCTGAGTTTGAATTCAGCTTTCTTCTCTCCTATCTACATCTTAAGTTTTTGTTATTCAGTTTGATGGACTGTAGACATTCATATAGAACTCATGATTGCCAATGCTGCTTGCTGGGCAACTTTATTTATTTATTTCTTTAAAGAAGAAAAGGTGAACAAAAGGAATTCCCAATGTAAGGTCTTCAGCCTGAATTTAGGTCTCCATTTGACTCTGGGTGGAAGCTGGGTGAATGGCATCAGTCTGCCCTCCATTAAAGATGAGGAGGCTCCTCTGAGGCCTTGATGTTGTGGATTCAGAAAGAGACTCGGAAAGACCTTATTCCTCAGGCTTTGTGAACCTGGGGCGAAGGGTCCTGTCAAGATCTGATGAGTTGTTTTTTTTTGTCCTGACCTCCCAGTTTACTCCTGGCCTGTGGGAAACAGACATTTGTGTCTTCAGACAGGGCTTGCTGAATTCTAAGTGGCAGAAACTTGAAAAGATTGAAGCAATAACATATCGGCTTCTGTGACTGTCGAGTCCAGTGGCAAGTCTGAATTCAGTGAGCACTAGATTCCTGCCGCCTCAGCAGTCTGTGTCCATCCATCTCTCTGCTTCATTGATTCATTTTTCAGCAGGCTTTCCCACACCCTTAAGTGTTGTGGTCATCAAGCTTAGCAAGAGAGTATGGATTTCTTCTTGGACCCAGCAGAATTTTGATGTGCAGTCTGGTTACCCAAGTCTAGGTCCTTTTCCATTTTCCTAGCTCATCGCAGTGGCCAGGGTGGAGAGAATTTATGGACTAATGAAGCACCGGCCATATTGTAAGCTCTGAAAGCAACCATAGGCAGGGGGTGGGAGGATGGGGGTTTTCAGACCTGGAGTGTGTAGGCTAAGTGTTCAAGAGAGGGTAATCTTCAAAGGGGAACTGTAGAACAACTCTTGGGAAGTGGCAAATGGATGATAGGAAAACCTGGGAGGAAAGAAGGGGAAGGAAATAAGGAAGGACGAGAGGGAAGGAGGAAAAAAGGGAGAAGAAAGAAGGGAGGAGGGGGGAGGAGGGAGGAGGAGGACACTGTGGTAAAGATCAGACCAAGGCGTAGCCCATAACCCTGCCTCTCAACGTACCTGGTGGGCAAAGCCCGGTGTGTGCTTAGAATAGAAATGACTCTGATCCTGGTTCTAATACAAGATAACTGAGCAACAGTTGGAGTTCTCAGACTCCAGTTTTCTCATCTAAATAGCCCAGGGGGGAATTTAACACATGGTTTAATTCCACAAGTAAATTAGACAACACCAACAGAACAAAATGCATTCCTTTAAACTTTGAGAAATGCAAATGTTTTATCATCGCCGAGCAGATCATCTGTGTAATCCCCAGCAGGGCGGTAGCTCTCATTTACTTTTAGTTTTGCACTCAAACATATGTTTTTCCAACTCAATCTGTGTCTGATATCTTCATAAAAGGTGAAAATAGCAGTTTCCTAGTCTTGCATGCACATTGGAAGTGGAAAATGAAAATATTTGTCTTTAGAACCAGAAGATCCAGGAGAGAAAGTTGGTCCCTTAACTCTCCTGTCGCCATGTGGCCCTAGACATGGCTCTTCCCTCCTGAACCTCCAACACCTCTCAGAGTTTACAGTTCCCCCACAGCATAGCTTGAGACAAGGGTTTAGGTATAAGGAATTTACTTCAAGGCCATAATGAGAGTGGAGACTCTGAGACATGGAGAGGGGAACCATAAGAGTGTGTCACTAAAAGTAATGGAACCTTCCCTGGAACCTTGACTCTTCTGAAATATTACATGTGGTATGGGTCCCAGGGAAGATTTGAACACTGGTAGCCATTGGGTTGAAACACTAGCTGTAAACCTGAGCAAGCTGGGTAACCCTGCGAGTTTGACTTTCTTTAGCCAGAAAATACAGATCATCAGAGGAGGAAAAGACAAAAGATGTCTCTTAAAACTTAGAAGCAAGGTCCACACAGGACTTTTTAGGTTTTTACCCTAAGCCATTTAGAAGTGATTACATTACCAGCCATTTGACTCGAAGGAGCGAATGTAAAAAGCACAAAGAAATGTAGCTAAAGGAACCTTTTGTCACTAGTATCAGATGCCACTATGGTAGCCAACATCCTACCTCACCAACTGCAGGCATAAGAGCCAGAAAGACCCAAGTTGGATCTGCATATGCTCACCCTACCCATGGCCATCCCCTCTGGCTCACTGTCCACTGTCCAGCCACCACTGGAAGATATTTACTGCTATTGTTTCCTAACTACACAATGGTTAGAAGGAGCCTGTGAGATGGCTCAGGGTATAAAGGAGCTTGCAGCCGACCCTGATTCCTGAAGTCACGTGAAGGAAGGAGAGGACTGACTCCAGCAAGTTAACCTGACTTCACATGTGGGCTGTCAGGAGAGCATGCTCGTGTGCATGAGCATGTGTGCAAGCGAGTGAGCATGTACACACACACACACACACACACACACACACACACACACACACGCATGCACACACTAAATGAAAAAACAAAATAAGGCTATCAGTTCAGTGTATGGTGAAGCTTCACATAGTCTCAGTATTTGCCACTCACCTGAAGGCTCTGATTGCAGCTTCATCCCAGGTGGAGTCGAACCTGAGATTTAGCTGTCTTCATAAATAGGTGAACCACTCTCTCTTCAGCACTTCACTCATGCCTAGAATTTATAGCAATAACCGGAGGAATGACTGCAATATTTAAGAGGAATGTAGCCCTGTGTTGGTTTTTCTAGCCCCCAAATGTTAGTATTGAAAACATTTGAGAATTCTTTTATGCTTTGTTATGTTGTTCCTCTTACCAGCTGAGGAAATCACTGTTTCTGCACTACATGCCTAGCCCTAAAGAAGTATGCTAATGCAGTCAATTTAGAGAGAATGGAAAACAGTGAAAATGCCCCCCACACACACACACACTTTGAAGAAAGTATTTAGGAAGTTATGGTGCCCTAGTATAAGCCCTCCTTTACAAAAAGACCATAATTAGCAATAAGAAGGCTGCCTGGCTCGGATGTCAGCTGAGACTCCAAGTTAACAAATGATAGCCTTGTGAAAGCAAGAATTCCTTTTTATTACTTGACTTTCAAAATTGAAAATCTCAGAAGCACCTTGCAGACTGGCACAAGGTCCTAGAAATTCTATTAGCCATTAAGGCCTCAGGCTTAGATGAAGGGGCTAAATGTTTTTGCAGAAATCAGACCCCAGGTTCTACAGACACATCCCTTCAAACTTCAATTTTCCCTTCTGTGATGGTTCCTAGTGAAATCCAGGTTGGGGTGGCGGGAGTTGATATAAATTGAATTCTGATGTAGCAGCTTTGGGAGCCATTTGTAAACTGCAAATGAAAAAGCATGCTCTCCTCTGGCCCACCTAGACCAAATTGCCAGTCAAGTTCATCATTGCCCCATTCCATCCATCTGTTTGCCATTTGATTAGTTTAGACCAATATACAAATAAAGAGCAGCCCAGAGAGCTGAAGGTAGAATAGATTTTTTTAATGTGATGAGTTAATGGTTTGGACTTCACACCACAGTTCATTTTTGTGGGGAGCAAAATTTGCACAAAACTAGCCTCTAAGACTGATGGTGGAAGCCCCATTGAGTGCATGGGGCTTTCTCTCACTCCTGTCCTATCGACCCCAACTGATCTATGGGATTGCATCTCTTCCCTCAGAGCCAAGGGCTTCTCTTGCAGTCTGAAGGTCTCCAAAGGACCCCTGAGATAGAATTCAAGGGGTCTCTGTACTTGGCTGGAAGATAACTATATTCTTTCTTTTGGCAAGGGAAACTCAGCACTGTCTTCAGAAATCAATGACGATCCAAACCTCAATGGCACAAGCAGTTCCTGGGACTGTCTTCTCTAGTCCCATTACAATTGTTGCTCAAAATAGCAGCTATGTTTATCACTACACTGAAATTATTACAGTGACTGAAATTTATTACTGGGTTCTCTTGCTTAACATATGAAAATACCATTCTTATTGCTTAGCACATATGAAAATACCATATTTATTACTTAGGTTATTGCTGTCAACATACTGATTGCAGTCATATGTTTAAATGTGTGTGCATGAAACCATTCACAGAGCTGGGTGGTGGTGGCGCATGCCTTTAATCCCAGCACTTGGGAGGCAGAGCCAGGTGGATCTCTGTGAGTTCGAGGCCAGCCTGGTCTACCAAGTGAGTTCCAGGAAAAGGTACAAAGCTACACAGAGAAACCCTGTCTTGAAAAAAAAAAAAAAATCACAGAAAGGGTACATGGGTTCTGTCAGACAGTCACAATGGCATAAAAAAACTTAAAGATTGCAACTATAGGCCAGGGCAAGCCTTTTCTTGAGGGACCAGGTAGCATTTTTGCTCCAACAGCAATATGAGGTCTGTCTCAACTACTCCAATATACCACTGTCATGGCAAAGCAGCTGTGGACTTTAGGACCTCAGCACTGTGTTCCCATAAAGGTTGACAGCTGAATTTTCTTAACCATGGGCTTAGAGTATCCTGTTATTCCTGACATATTTTAATTTCCTCAAGCACCCCTATTAAGAGTCTAATATGGGAACATCTATTCGTACAAGTTTGCATTGCTAACGTATGTGTACAAATCATGGACAAGAGATTTAGTGGTGACTAAGTTGTGACCCAAGCTTTTGGACAGTATCGTGAGGGATGTAGATAGTCCAGAATGGTGAGTGATATTGTGGCAGGGGTAGAGAGACACAGGCTTTGGGGAATGTGTGCTTGACACCTGAACTTATACTTAATTTTGAAAGTTTTAATTGACACATCAAAGTTGCACTTGTTTGTGGGTGACCCAGTTTTGAAGGCGTCTGGGCAGGCTTCTTCCAGCAGCTAGGAAGGACACATCAGAGATAACTACAGAAGCAGAGGGAGGAAGCAATATGAAAGGCTTAGACTAGAGGAAGCCACTTAAGCAATGGCTTGGAGGCAAGAAGAAAATGTTCTCGGAATTGCTTAGAAAGCCCGGAGCTATGCATGGTGGGAGGAGAGTAAACGTGGGTCAGAACAAGAAAGGCATTAAGAGAGAGTTTGCTTTATATCCTGAAGGGGAAAAGGGACCACAGAAAGTTTTAAGGAGGAAAGTGATTTCAGTATTTGCATTTTTGAAAGACCAGGCTGACTTCTTAAGCAACAACCAGACAAACAGTACAAAGTTCCAATGATCCGTGAGCTTGCAGCCTAGAAGGAAGACAGAAAACTTAAAGAAATTATATCTGAAGATGATAATCAATGTACCAGTAGCATTGGGTTCCAGGCACCAGGAGATGTCAGAGACACCCATGACACCAGCACATGAGCTGTTGCTCATGAAGAATAAACCAGGGGCTGGAGATGCTCTTAAGTTATCAGTTAATCCAACATCCTTCAGCAAATGTTAAATGTTAAAATTGGGGAATCATCATAGGTTTGAAAGATCCTACATTTCTGGTAGTACTATGCACCTAGTCCACTTCATCTCTTTGGCCAGAGGGCAGCCTCCACTCTCCAGGCCATTGTGCATGTGTTACCATGTCCCCTGGAAGGTGGCTTTCTGCTCCAACAAATTCTACTCTCAAAAACGTTTTCCTCGTGTGATGTAACCACTTGAGTTAGTTTCCTCATTCACATCTGTAAGATGAGTAAGCTTCACCTTCACCTTAGCTTCAAGGACACCAGTTCTCAAACTGTAAAAGATGATAGATTTGAAGGTATTTGAACTAACTGGGGAGATCCTGACTGACCATTTTTCAAAAGGAGGACACAATAGAATAGGAAAGAAAATATGAGAAGATGTCACATAGGGCATACATTGCGTTTGTGAAACATGTTTCAGTTGTGTGTGTGTGTGTGTGTGTGTGTGTGTGTGTGTGTTTGATGTTTATAGGGTCACAGTACCCAGTGCATGTGTTTCTGTGGGTCATGGAAATAGCATTGCGCTGAATCAATATGGATTGAGGTCAGAGGCAGTAAAGTAAGTCCAGCTGCCTACCCTGTTCTGGAAGTCACTTACCACTTCAGCTTCCATAATGGATGGCCACATTCCTCCACATCTGTACAGCCATTGCTGCTGAGGCCATCCCTCCCAAGGTGTTCACCTTTATTCCTAACCGTTCCTAATTGACACCAAAAGGTTTTCCTTCGAATGGACTGCCATTGATGTCTCTAAGAAACCCAATGACATCCCATTCCCACATGGAAAACCCAGAAGTGTTTACACCATCATCACAGGATACAGTCTCTTGTTTCCTATGCTCATTACATCCTGTGCATTTAAGCCAAGCAGTACCCACCCTTTGAACTCTGTCTCTACTGGTCAAAGACTGCAAAGTAATCAACATAGAGAACCCCTTCCTGCTAGAAGCAGTGGGTCTTTTCCATAGTAGATGATGCTCAGAGTTCATAGTGAGCATGTGATCACTTTGAAAGTCCAGATTAGTGCCTTTCCTGCTATAGGTTTTGACTTTACAGTTTCCCCCTTAAGTCTATTTAATTGACTTGCTTAAGAAACTAACATGAGGTTATTGTTGGTGTCCTCTTAAATTTCACTTGAGTTGGTTTTGCCTTTGCATTTCTATACACTGAGATAATTTTGAATTCTGTCACACATCTTATGGAGAGTGTCTTGGTTAGGGCTACTATTGCTGTGATGAAACACCATGACCAAAGCAACTTGGTGAGGAAATAGTTTATTTTGCTCAAGGTTCCATATAACAGCCCATGATCAAAGGAAGTCAGGACAGGAACTCAAGCAGGCCAGGAACCTGGAGGCAGGAGCTGAGGCAGAGGCCAGGGAAGGGTGCTGCTTACTGGCTTGCTCCTCATGACTTGCTCAGCCCGCTTTCTTATAGAATGCAGGACCACCCAGTCCAGGAATGGCACCATCCACCATGAACTGGACTCTCCTCCATCAATCACTAATTAAGAAAATGCTCTAAAGGCTTGACCACTGCCTGATCTTACAGGGACATGTTCTCTTTTGAGGCCCCCTCCTCAACTGGGTCCTGATGGTGCCAGCTCATGTCAAGTTGACATAAAAGCAGGCCAGTACAGAGAGTCTGTGTCCAAACAAACATCTCCATTTCTTAAAATGCTGTGGCTTGTTTTAAATATGACCCTTTCTTCTTTTGAATTCCAGCTACTAAGATCTTTGTTAATGTTTTTTAACTTGGCCATGTAAAGTTATTCCTTCTTTATGCCCCCAAGGGTCCCTCCCGCTGCCATCTACTCTGTCTACTTAGCCACTTGGATTGTTCTCAGAAACCACCTCCCACATCCTCTTTTGCCCATCTGAATTTCTCTGAGACACGTGGGTGTTCCAGGTGGGCTAATGATTTAGAAACCCATCAAAGTAACAATAGTTTGGTATTTTCAATATATTTATTTAGAGGCAGAATATCTAAAATTTTGACTATCTTTTCTTTTTCATTTTCTCACAAGACCTTTGCAAGGTGTTTGCAGTCCAGTTTTATGTTGTGTTGGTATGATTCCATCCTGCAAAGATCCTTGAAGAAGTGTGTGTGTGTGTGTGTGTGTGTGTGTGTGTGTGTGTGTGTGTGTAGGGGGTGGGTAGGTGTGCACACCCATGTGCACATATGTGGGTGCTTGCACTATTACACCTTGAAGAATTGTGTGCGTGGGTGGGGGGGTGCACACACTCATGTGTACGTGTATGGGTGCTTGCACTAATACACAAGCACCTGCATCTCTTGGGCATATGTTGGTTTATATGGACACAGTCAACATATTAGCTAATTTTCTCAATTCTGTTGAAAAACAGCACTCAGGAACTCCTAAGGGAAGCAAATGTATGGTGTCTCACAGTTTGAGGGTATAGTCCATCATGGGATGGAAGGCATGGTCATGACAGCCACTCCAACTATGGTCACGGGAGCTTGAGGCAGATGGTCACATGGCGTCCATAGGCAGCAAGCACAGGGAGATCAGTGTTGTTGCTCCATTTACTTCCTTTTTAGTTAATCTGGGACTTTAGCCTAGGGAATGGTACCATCCCCATTCAGAGTGGCTCTTTTGACTTCAGCTAAACCTCTCTAGAAATACACTCACAGACAATACCTCTTAGGTAATTCAAAATTCTGTCAGGGTCATAATAGAAGTTAACAATGACGTTCACCCATTTGCTTCCTTAGAAGTCTTCAATGAATAGCATTGAGATTGTTGGTGAGATACTGATTTTTAAAAGTCAGTTCAAATTAGGACTCATATTTTAACATGATGCTAATACCTTGAACAATCTTCTAAAAGGTAAATTTGGTAAATGTGCATCAATTAACCACATTGTTGATGCAAAGCTATGATGGTTCCTTTGAATGTGGGTCTCTTGACTGGGTTGCCATCTTGAAATTCTTCTGTACCTCAGAGGTGTCTCATCTGTACTAATAGTTTCTTCAAGAGAACCAAAAACTTAAAGTCATTTGCAATGCTGAGTGCAGAATCCATCTAGAATTTTACAATTTCCCAAATCTTCCTTATTCCTGTTTCAAAATTAATTATTTAGATTTCAGCTTTATCAAATCCTTAAAAAAACAATATAACTACCACTCATTTTTATACTTAATGTTTCTCTGCTCTCTATAATATTAATAATTGTAATAAACACAAAAGTTCCAAAATGAAGTCAGATGTGGTGGCGCATGCCGGTAATTCCCACATTCTGGAGGCTAAGGCAGGTGGATCAACATTCAAGGGAAGCCTGGGCCCCAGACAGGGCCTTTTCTCAAACAAAGAAACAAACAAACAAACACAAATAAATCACCAGTGAGTTCTGGGATAAACTCAATGTTCTTTTGATGATCAGGTGCTTCAGTTGGTAAGAACAGATGCAGAAATCCTTGACTCTGTATGGAGAAATATGCCATAGGCTTGCTTACCTATTCATAGTTAATGTTATCCTACATTGTACCCATCTTTTGTATAGATTAAACAGACACTCAGATCAGGGACTTTTTATTCTTTGGTAATCCCACTTAGCCATGCGTACTTAGTGCTTAACATGTTGTATCACACATATAATGTTATTTGGATTTCTCTTCCATCCAAGGGTTCTCCATTTCCTTGAACTTGTTCAAATCCAAACACTTTGGTAATTTAATTTTTTTTGAGACAGGGTTTATCTGTATAGTTTTGGTGCCTTATTCTGTAGACCAGGCTGACCTCCAACTCATAGAGATCCACCTGGCTGAGCCTCCCAAGTGCGGGGATTAAAGGTGTGTGCCACCACGGCCTGGCCTGGTAATTTAATTTAAGTTCCTCCTGGTATTCATGGATTTCCCTCAAGAGTTCAGTTTATACTGAACTGTTTAGATACAGTTCTTGAGGCCTCGGGAGGTGGCACAGCCATTGAGAGAGCTTACTGTTTAGTTCCCAGCACCCACATCAGGCAGCTCACAATCACTGTAACTCTGACTCTAGGAGGTCTGATGCCCTCCCCTAGCTTCTCTGACACTTACATATAGGTGGAACACACACACACACACACACACACACACACACACACACACAAACACACAAACACACAAATAAAATAAAATTTCAAATACAAGTCTTAAAATATGCTATTTTGCACTGACTTCTTGCTGGTTCTTCAAGGCTCTGTCCTGCCCTGACTCCCAGATCTTCTGTTCCCCCAATTACATTATTAGCTCCCCGAGGGGAGCCAACTTTATACTCCCCTAGAAGTCTCCCAGAATATAACTCTTGTAATGGACGCTGCCAAGGCAGCCACCTGCAGAATTTCATGATGTCAAGAAAATGATTGTTCACTAAGATTTTGATTGGCAATGGGAAAGGTGGTGAAAATATTCCAAGGAAAGAAGTAAGAGAAAAATATGGTTCTGCATCTTGAGGTTAATTATACTTTTTCTATGTTTACCAAAGTATAATGGTAGATCTGGCTCATAAGCTTTGGGGGATCATCATTATCTTTGAGAGTATGATTGAAGCTTATTCAAGTTTACTTAGAAAAGTAAAATAAGGGCTCAAATATGAAATCTTGCTTATAATTTCTAAGGATCCTCAAACACTTACCAGACTAGATCCTTACATTGCTAGTGGTAAGCAATTCTTCCCACTAAAGTGAACCACTGTGTGAGTATGTCCTGATTGCTTGAATAGGCTCCTTGAATTTTGAGTAGCCATTGCTGATTCTTGTGTGCCCTACCCAAACATCCTTGCCCAATTGCTCCAAATGTAAGCCATGGATCTCCTGGCCTATCCCCTCTAGACCTTGCCCATGCCACTTCTTAGAAAGTGCTGCAAGTATGAGCTGAGCCCCACTGATGGCTGGCCCTCTGTACCCAGAATGGCAGCACATTCTCAGTCAACTTCTCCTACTAGGGTCTATTCATTGTTGGGGAAAGTGCCAGGATAATGTTGCTATGGTGACTTGACTGCCAACATTGTAGTTAGGATAAAATTCCCTCCAGTGGAAGAAGATAAAGCTATTGTTGGGGATGATTGAAGACAATACCCCTGCCAGGCTATCTCAACCTCACCTTTGTACTTTGTGCCTCAAGAGACTCTGGAAACAATGAAATGGAAAGCCCAGTACAAAACCAGAGGTGAAGTGTTAGAGGTTTTGAGCTGCTATTCAATCTCCATGGGCTATATATTATCAAATTAAATGTTAATGATTTCTGTCATTTTTGTTGGGAATAGGGGGGTTTTCTGTGCATGGAATGAGCAACGATAAAATTCTTCTTCCCTCCCCTCCCCTCCCCATGTAACTTTTGCATGAAGATGAAGATGGCTGCAGATATTTGCAAGTAGCTCTGGGTAAACAACAGCACACCCAGAGAAGAGATTAGAGTTCTTTCCTCTGGAAATAGCACAAGGGAAGCTTAGCAAATAATAGGAGAGTTTTATCTAAAGTCCACATCTCTCCTGACTTCACTTTTTGGTATCTCTAGTGGCTTTCCTCTGTGAAGGGATTCTGTGCTAATGTGAATTTGCAAATGTGTTTCCTTCACCCATTCAGCTTTTCTCTTTGATGATAAAATCGTTTTAGAAAAGAATTCCACCTTTAGGACAAGACAGGGAAGAACTGAACCCTGCTTCCTCTATCTAGTAGGTGCCCTGTGATTTTTTTCTTTGTCCCCAGACCAGACATTGTCAGGAGGTGCAGCTCATAGCCACTTCATGTGGTAAGCCTGAGGACGTCTTTGTTTCCTGAACTTTTAGTAAATCTCACTAGTGGAAAACTAGGCAAGCCCATATTTAATGGATCTATCCAGACTTCTCCTTTTACTTCTTCTTTTTTTTGTTTAATGTATTTGTCTTTATGTGTACTTGTGTTCTGCTGCCCATATGTCTGTGTGAGGGTGTCAGATCCCCTGGAACTGGAGTGACAGACAGTTGTGAGCTGCTGTGTGGGCACCAGGACTTGAACCTGGGTCCTCTGGAAGAGCAGCTGGTGCTCTTCATCTCTGAGCCATCTCCTGATGTATTCTTCACAAACAGCAAGCACCAACATGCTTTATTTCTGGCTACTCTTCAAACACCTGTGAGTAGGGGGCGTTTAACACCAGAGAGGGAGGGCCAGGGAGGTCTAACGATTGCTCTCTGCCCACCATCACCACGGTTTTCAATCCAGCATCAATCCAACCTCATCTCTTCAACCCAAAGTGGCCTCGGCAGTTCTCAGCTGTGACTTTGTCAACTTTCTTGCCGTTTTGGAACTTCAGTTTCTCTTTTATATTATAAGCAGAAACAAAAGATGGCAAAGTTAGCGTTAGTGTCTACTAGACAGGGTGGTTGTAGGAGGTGAGTGAGTGAAGGCATCAGGGCAATGTTCGATACTTTGATTAGCAGCCATTAACACAAACCCTCCAGTTAGGCCCCCAGCTAGGCACTGTCTTTCTCAACTTTCACTTTGCCTTTCTTCCTGCCTACAATGTTCTTCTTCCCCTCTAGCTAGAACATCCAAATACAGCTACACTGTCCAAAAGAGATGTAGCACAGTCCTATATGATGTTTATGTTTTAATTGTGGCATCATGGAGGTACAAAGAGACTAAATTTTTTAAAAAATTAAAGATGTATTTATTTTATTATTTTATGGGTATGAATGTTTTGCCCACATGCATATGTGTGTACCATTTGTGTGCCTGACATCCCCCGGGACTGGAATTACATACAGGTGGTTTTGAGCCATGACATGGATGTGGGAATCAAACCCAGGCCCTTTGCAAGAATAAGTGCTCTTAACCACCAAATCAACTCTGCAGCCCATGTAAAATGAATTTTAATAAAAACGTTTTAACTTGTTATATCCAAAATATTATCATTTCAATATGAATTAAATACAAAGATAAAATAAATCTTATATTTTCAAAAGGGACAATTTTCATGTTTTTAAAAAAGGCTGTGTGCATTTTGTACTTAAAATATATTTTAATTCATGCTGACTATGTTTCAAAGGCTCACTGACCCCATGGGTTAGCAGTAAGCAAGCAACTATGTGTTCTTAACTCCAGAAGCAAATAAATTCTATCAGTAATGGTTGGCACATATTTATAGCATGATGCCAGACAGGATGCTAAGGTACATTTCATGCCATCTTCATGGCAGTACCCTTATCTAGGTCACTGTATTATTCACATTTTACAGATGGGAAAAGTAAGATGTAAATACATTAAGGATCAGCTAGTAAGCAGCAGAGCTCTGATAGGAACTTGGTTCTATCAAACTCCAGAGATTATACTGGCTTTGTGCATGCTGTTTCATTGACTGAAAGTCTAAATGAAGACCAGCCTTCTCAGCAAGGCCCTCAGAAGGACATGTGAAGATTCAGCACATTGACACAGATGTAGTTTATAAAGGCTGTGAATGTCTGTGAGCATAGTCATCACGGCTGCTCCCACGGCAGTTCATGCCGCCAGTCACCCTATAAAACTTGTACTTGTTTACTCGTGAACAGATTGCGAAGAGATGGAATCTCTGCTCTCCTGACCTCTAGGGATGAGACTGCCAAGGGGGAGGCTTGTTTAGGGAACATCTGGAAAATGAAATTCTTGCCAATGAATTCTCCCATGTGGGGTCTTTTCATCCTTGTTAAGGCCAAGGAGGCAGAAGTAGATGGTCTCTAAGCAGGGCTTATAGGTGGCCCTAAAGATGATCTACTTGTTTTTACTGGCAGATGCTTACAGTTGGTGACGTTATGGCTTGAAAGCAGGACCACTTTCAGATAGGAAATGTTAACTCACTTTTATGAGCACTGCTCTCAGTGTGAAAATGGTGTTAGCTCCCGGTGGCTAGCTAGCCTCTTTTCCCTATGGTATTTCTGAATTGTTGCTTTTCTTATTTTTAATCATTAAAGGCCAGATTTTGACAAGAGCTGGACCATAATCCAGGAGCGGCTGCAAATGGACTCCATGGTTATCAAAGGCCTTGATCCAGACACCAACTACCGGTTTGCTGTGAGAGCCATGAATGCCCATGGCTTCAGCCCACGCAGCCGGCCCAGCAACACCATCCGAACCCTGGGTGAGTGCTGTACCTGTCCTGAGGAACATGAGTAGCCATTCTGCTGTGGCTGCCTCTCAGAGCCTCACTTGCCTGGGGTTCCTTAGTGCCCAACAGACGAACAGCCTGGGATGGGGCTCTCCTCAGGCTTCCTCCTGCAGTTTTCCCAGACCTTTGAAGGTTCGACTCTCCACAGGGACACAGACTATTTCTGTTCCCAGGCAGTCATGGAAGGTTTATTTTTGCATCGTCCTTGGGGAGTTTCTGGTCAGTCAGTTTTTGTTCACAGTCACGGACTAGATCACATAGCAAATGAGATGTGTAGTTTCCCCCTGCCTCTCATCTTTTGAGAAGGTGAGCTCATCTTGGAACCCTGGGAGGAAAAACTAAGACACCCCTCCACCCCCCAGACTCTTCAGGTTAGTGATTGTCTGCCAAATCAAGGACTTTTGGTTGAGTGTGATGGACTCTTGTAATCTCATCTCTTGGAAGGCTGAAGCAGGAGGATCAGGGTTAATTCAAAGCCAACCCAGGCTACTTGCAAAGAGCCTGTCTTAAAAAACAAACAAAACACAAGGACCTTCAAGTCACATTAGTCCCTCTATGTGGTGGTCAACAAGTCTCAGAGCAGATGTTGGCATGCTAATACATAACTTGAGGGAGCAGTTGACTTCTTAAGTTCTCATGGTACCTCCTGGGATCTGGAGGAAGCTTGGGGCAATGCTGAGCAAATAAACTGAGGATTTTCTTCAAAGTCAGATCATGTCTCTGGTCTGGGGTTCAGCGAGCTGTCACATGATGTCAAAAGCTGTACTTCCATTCGAAGGTTTCCAGGAAGCTTGCCAAGCCCAGCCCAGGCCAGCATCAAAGTCTTTTGTACTTTGGAAGTGGGGGTCACATTTATATAAACCTAGAACCATGGGTAGTGAGGTCTCAGAAGGGAGATACAAGCATATTTGTCTTTGAAAGCTCTGTGTCTTTGCAGTGCAGTCTGTGAATTCTTCCAGAAGAGCCCTGCAGCTGCTGCAGGCCCTGTTTACCCAAGAGGGGGGCTTTAAAAGGGAAGCCTACCCTGGGTAGCTTGTTCCCCATTGGCTTGCACAAAGTCCTATTCTTGTTGTTAGGATCTGAGTAAGTTTCCCCCGCCCCCTCTCCTCATAAAATATCCACATAGCTGCCTTCCAAGGCTACTGCTAGTTCCAGGAAGAGATCGACTAGGGTCCACAAGTTCTGGGGATTCTTTATCCTGCAACCTTCAATGCTGGGTTTCCATTCTTCAGGTTGAATTGTTGGAGTGTGCAGAGAGGCCTCACCCCTAAAACCACCCCCTATCTTCCCATTTCCCCATCACACAACTACAGCGAGCCAGTTTCCCCTCCTTCAGAATGGAGAAGCTGCCCAAACAGAGTCTTAAAATGAAGACGGTTCTCTCCACAAGCCGTGCTAGTGACTTTACTTCAAGGGCAGGCCTCCTTCCATTCCTGCTCAATCCATTGTCTTCTGTCATCTTCAATGAGCCAAAGTATAGGTAACGGGAGCTAGGGGCTCACTGTACTTCCAAACACGTAGGCTGTCTTTGTGTGTGCACCCTGGCACTTTGTGTGTGTACACCATGGCACTTTGTGTGTGTGCACCCTGACACTTTGTGTGTGTGCCCCTGTGCTTAGCACAAGGCTCTTCTGCTCCACACCGTCCATCTGTGCTCAGTGTCCCCAACTCCACAGAGTGAAGAAAGAAGAGACATGATGTGGGTGGCTCAGGCTGACCTTGACCTTGGATGTAGTGAGTAGGTAAGGCACCCCTTGAGGATTTTCTTTCCCTTTTTTTTTTGGGGGGGGGGTTCAAGACAGGGTTTTTCTGTGTAGCTTTGCGCCTTTCCTGGAACTCACGTGGTAGCCCACACAGGCCTTGAACTCACAGAGATCTCCCTGGCTCTGCCTCCTGAGTGCTGGGATTAAAGGTGTGCACCACCACCGCCCAGCCTTTCTTTTCTTACATGAATTACTGATGTGGTCTTTATGGTTCTGATCATTTCCCCCCTCCATTTCTTGATCCTATTTTTAACAGAAAAGGTGAGGAATGCAAACAAACCAAATACTTTACAAATATGAAACATTATATTCTATTTTTGACTCTCAGGGAAAGTAAAATTTTATAATTTCATAGTAATTATGTGTGAGAAAGGATGACAAAACCAAACCAAACCAAACCAAACACCAGACAAACAATAAAACAAAAAATCCCAAACCTCAGGGAAGTTTTCTTTATGAGAGTTTTTGTTGTTATTTGGGATGTTTGTTTTGTTTTGTTTTCGAGACCTGATTTCAAAGTTTAGGCCAGCCTCCAACTCCCTAGGTGGCTAAGGATGACGTTGAACTTGTGGTCTCCTTCCTGCGTGCTGGAATTGCAGGTGTGTTCCACCATGCCCAGTTTCTGCTCAGCTGGATATTAATCCCAGGGCTTCATTCACACAAAGCAAGCAGTGTAGCAACTGAGGATTGTTCCCAGTCCATTATTTAAGAAATATTCTCTTTTTTTATTATATAGTATTATTTTATTCTTTTTTTAAAATTTAATTTAATTTTACATATCAGCCATGGATTCCCCTGGGGATTCAGCTCAACCTGGTAAATTCAGTCCAGGCAGGTCCAGTCCCCTCCCTCCAGGCTAAGCAAAGCGTGCCCACATAAGCCCCAGGTTCCAATAAATATTCCTTTTTTTAAAACATTTATTTATTTATTACACATACAATGTTCTGTCTACATGCCAGAAGAGAGCACCAGATCTCATTATAGATGGTTGTGAGCCACCATGTGGTTGCTGGGGATTGAACTTGGGACCTCTGGAAGAACAGCCAGTGCTCTTAACCTCTGAGCCACCTCTCCAGCCCATTATTAAGAAATATTCTTAGATAATTAGACATCTGCTGCTCCTGCATATGTGTGCTTACTCAAATTAGGACAACAGGAGTAGACAGTATTAGATGAGCCATCACACGGAAGCCTAAGAATGTGCTGGAAGTGATGCTTGGGTTGTTTGCCTCTTGGCTGCACTACTGTCCTAGAAAACCCTGTCTTCTGCACATTTTTGGTCCTAATTTGGTATTGGTTTTAAACTATATTGCTTCCAAATGCATTTTTCTTTTCCATATGAAAGCCACATACTTACCAACTGGCATCCTCTGAGTCTTAATGAATGCGAAGTGTCACAGCTGACACTGGAAAGCCGGCTGTGAACCAGGTTTTGTGCTGACCACTTGACTTGTGTGGAATCCACTTACTTCTTCCAGAAACCCTGGGATGGGAGGGACGACATCCACTTCTTATAGATGGAGGAAAATAGCATCTCGAAAGACTGAACGTTCTCTCAAGACTGATAACTATGAAGGCAGGATTCGAAGTTAGGTTTGCTGAGTGCTATTTCATTGAGTACCATTCAGATGAATGGAATCCTTTTGTTAGCACCGGAAGGTTAAGGTCAATGATTCAATGGGGTGGTAGGGTCTGTGTAGGGTCTGAGGGCTAGGGAGGTGCTGGGGGCTCAGAATCCAGCTTCCAACATTGGTGCTTCTTTCCTTTTTTCCTTTCGTTATAAAACAGAAATATTTCTTTATTGCAATTCTTCTCTGTACCCTTTGTAGTCATATTTACAGTCTGTGTTCCAGTTCTAATCCCTGATAGCCACTTCTCTGTTCATCACGCATCTCTTTTCTTCCAGTTTCTTATCTTGAGAATGCCGTATAAGTACAGTCCTACAGTATAGAATTGGGATGTCTTAGCTGCTCTTGGATCTCGCAGACAGTGATGGGAGGCTAGGGCCCTGCCTCTGCTCAGCCCAAGTGAAGACAGCACAGTTTGGGTGGTACCTTAACAGACATAAGCCTCATCTACCTCAGCCTCATTCCAACACAGAATGGAATGGGAAGAAAAAAATAATTACAGCGCTAAGTATCTTGAGAAATAGGTTCTTTCGGTCACTCTAAATGATAACACACTAGCCTGCATTTACCTCAGGCCTCTCACGGGAGGCTCCTCATAATTCACTTCCCATGTTGTTTCCATGAGAAAATGGGAAATTAAAACATACATTAGCCAGGCGGTGGTGGTGCATGCCTTTAATCCCAGCACTCGGGAGGCAGAGGCAAGCGGATCTCTGTGAGTTCGAGGCCAGCCTGGTCTACAGAGCGAGATCCAGGAAAGACTCAAAGCTACACGAGAAACCCTGTCTCAAAAAAAAAAAATACATTAATAAATAAAAAATTTTAAAAAACTAATATCCTCTTCTCTGGCTTCTTATCCCCATCCTGCTGTTTTTGTTTTTGTTTTTTTTAATCCTAGGAGGGAAGCACCAACAGCATTATAATTCCTTTGATCTCGTAAATGACTAGTTGATGTGGCAAGCTGGGGGCCTTGTAGGATGTGCACCCAACTCATCTGTTGGTCACTAACCCAATGAGCTCCATCCTTAGCTCAGCCAGGAAGCATGGGGCAGGAAAGAAAGGACATGAAGGTAGACAGGACAGAAACCAAGTGCCTGTATTCATTCTTTTCTTCATAGACAAGATTTAAGTAAAACTAATACATGTATAATCAATCCCAGGGTTATGTAACTTCCCCTGAGGAATGGACTATGGCCTTCCCAGCCCAAATCATTTCATTTCTAATGTTCTATCCATGTAGCACAATCAAAGAAAGAATCAATAAATTCTTTACTGAAGTGGATCTGGGGTCCTCAGGGCAGTCCCCCATAGATGTATTCTTTTGTTCCCACCAATGGTCATCTCCCTGCTGCCTCAGGCATTTGGCACCTGCTGTTTCCTCCGCATGGAGCTCTCTTTCCACAGATCTTTCTGTGGCTGTGGCAGCTTCCTCTAGTCTGCTTTTAGGTTTCTGTTGTCCCCATGTCCCTGCCTCATTTCCTCTCTAGCAATGTCACTGTCTGGACCTATTGTATACATTTCATTATGTGTATCTCCCCAGACAATAAGCTCCTTGTTGGGGCTGGAGAGCCTTAGTTGATGCTGACTCCCCACTCTACCCCTTCTCCACTATGTCAGCACTCAATAAACGCTATTGAGTTCACGTGTGAGTGTGGCTTAACCAGCCGAGAGGCTGTTTTGGAGGTTGAACTGTACAGCTGATGTCAAAGCAGGGGCAGGCAAGGGTGATCTAGAAAACCACACAGGTCCAAAGTGGGCCACCCAATGGCAAAGTACCGAGGAAAAAAACATCGAAACCTCCAGAACTGCAGTGTGACATAAATAAGGAAAAAGTAAAGAGGATAAAAGAAGAAGGGAAGAGAGAGGGAATGGATGGTGAAAGCAGCCCCAGTAAGTTTAAATTCGAGGCACTAGGGATGGAAAAGAAGCCTTGCTGATGGGATGGGAGGAGGAATATTTACATCCCATTCCAAGCCAAGCCCTCAGTTCTCCCCTCTGCTCTTCCTCAACCATCGGAACAAGCGCTAATGTTTCTCTATCACCTTTGCTTCTGGTCCTAACAAGTCTCACTGTGGTCTCAGATCTTCAGAGACTTCATAGAAATGTTTTGTTTGGGTGTCTGCCATCTCCTCAACCCAAGCTTTTCTACAGTGTTAGACCTTCCTCTTACAATGATCTGAGACAGAGCCACATGGTTCCAATTAGTCAGATTTCTACAGCAAGTGCTTCCTACGTCCTCCCCATCCTTCCCTGTGTCTGGTGATGTCTGTTTCTATCTTTGATGGTTCAGTGTCTGTGTGTGACTCTGGCTTTTGCTCTGAGACTGGAACCCTTACTTTTACCTTTCCAACTATCTCCACAGCAACCAGCTTCAGGATGCTAAGGTTCCCAGGTACATGTTACATGTAGGACCACAGAACAGATTTTGCCTATCCCCAGTCTCAAAAGTTTTCTGTTTGGTAGCAGTGCCTCAAATGGACTGTAGCAAGAGTGCAGACAGGAAGCACATGGAGACAAGGGTGGGCATGTTCTAAGGATCGGTAGAAATCAATCAGAAACTAATCTGAAATCTATGACATCACCCTCCAGAATCCCCATAGCTGATGCATATGAGAAATCCTTGCCAATCTTGGGCTTTTACTATATCTCAAGCTGTGGTCCTTTAAGAAAAAAACAAAATCCGGCAGATAACGCTGGTCTCGAGGGATCTGTAGACTCTCGTGGTCTCATACTTTCCCTTGTCTTCAGTTTCCTTGACTCTATGCTCAGGAGGTACAACAATGGCAGGTGAAGGTAGTTATTTCTAATTCTTTGGATGGTTTTGGGGAACTGCACATGGAATGGAGATTATGCCTTCTGCTCATTCTTCAAGGGATGGAAAATGTAAATGGTTAATGGTTGTTTCCTCCATGCATAATTCCTGAAGGATATAGAAAGTGTTGGAAATAACCTTCAGTGAGTCTAGTAGCTTTTCCTTTATGACTCCATATCCTGAGCTTTAGCCATGGAGCGTGAAATCAACATCAGGGTTCTAGGACTCAGAAACCCAAGTCCAAGAGCAAAAAAAAAAAAAAAAAACTTCAATCAAAGTGGAGGAATGGAGGAAGTTGTATGAATTAGGAACATTGGCATCCTTAGGGTGGGTTTTGGTGGGTATGGGCATCGGGACTCTCCCTTATCCTCTAAAGTTTCTTTCCATAACTGAGGCTATGAGATAAACAGATAGCAGACACGATAACAGGAGAAAAGGTCTGCAGACTTACCACCTCCATGGGGCTACCAGCAAAAAGAAGTGAACCTCATAAACCCAGTGAGATCAATAAGCCTGTATACCCTTTGTGTGATAAGAGAGTTAATCCTCATTGGTTGTGGAGTTCCCTGGAGAGGGGATGCCTGATGCGGTCCTTCTGGAAAAAAGCATTCAGAGAGAGTGGCCTTTCCTCTTTGATGTTCCTCAGGAGTCTTCAGGTAAAAGTGAAGTGAGAGGCACATGTAGGTTGTCATCGCCTGAAAGTCTTCCAGGTCTAAGAAACTTCAGTTAAGGACACCGGACAGCTAAAAGTGCATGCATATTAGGCACTGTGTTTGTTGAAAACAATAACATCCCATGCCTCCATACCATACTGCAGCTTTATTTAGGCACCTGGTCATATTGGTGCAAATGCTAGAGAGGCTGAAGCAGGAATTCAAGGCCAGCCTAAGCTGCAGCTGGGGACAGAGCTTAGTTGGAAGAGTTTTGAGTAGCATATACAAAATCCTGAATTTGATTCCCTGTAACATGAATTGCTAAACAGTCTTATTAATAAAAAACCTGGAGTCAGATACTGGGGTGAAAGCTGAAAGATCAGAGGAATAGAACAAGCCAGTTACAAGTTCTTACTGCTAGGAAATCCTCAGCCCAAAAGAGCTCCTTCCTGTATACTCATGCCTTATATACCTGTCTGTGCTCTGCCTTCTTACTTCCTCTCTCCACCCAGCTACACCACTTCCTCTTTCTGTCCAGCTATATCACTTTCTGTGGCTGTACAAACCTCCATACCTCTATGATTAACTAGTGCTGGGATTAAAGGCATGTGCCACCACACCTGGCTCTGTTCCCAATGTGATCATGAACTCAGAGATCCAGATGAATCTCTGCCTTCTGAATGCTAGGATTAAAGGCCTGTGCTACCACTGTCTGACTTCTATGTTTAATATAGTGACTGGCTTTGTCCTCTGATCCCCAGGCAAGCTTTATTTGTTAGAGCACAAATAAAATATCACCACAATTGCCAGGAACCACATTAATGGTGTGATGGCACATGCTTGTAATCCCAGCATTTAGGAGGTAGAAGCATGAGGATTAGAAGTTGAAGGTCATCCTTCCTCCATAAGGATTTCTAAACCAACCGAGGCAAGAGATCCTGCCTCAAAAAAACAAAAACAAAGACAAAACAAAAATCCTTTAGGAGAATTAAAACCTAACAGAGCATAGAACTATACTGTTGTAACTCCAGGTTTTTTTTGGGTTTTTTAAAAATCTCTTCAAAGTCAGCCAGGAACTCAGACAAGGATCAGTAAATTTTTCTAATATGGTCAATTTAGTAAATATTTTAGGATTTAGACTTAGTTATTGCTGAAGAAAGAAATATATATATATATGTGTGTGTGTGTGTGTGTGTGTGTGTGTGTGTGTGTGTGTATGCGTATACATACATATGATAAATAATATGCATGAGTATGCTCCAATAAAAGTTAATTTATGGATACTGAAATCTAAATTTCTTATGATGTTTGTGTATCATCAAAATTTTATTATTTAAAAAATTTCCCTTCTATCTAAAAATGCCAAAACTCTTGTCGGTCCATAAACAAGAGAGGTGATGTGTCCTTGTCCTGGACTCATTTGTTGAGCTCTGCACTGTAGTTCTGAAATTTATCCCCCAAAGTTTCATAGTCTCTGGGAAATTTGGGAAGTTCCTTTTTTAAAAGTAGCAATTTTGTGGAGCTTGGAAGGAGCCAATTAGCACATACAAACGGAATTGTTCCCCTGATAGAGCTCTGCAATTTAACTTTTGAAGAATATTTCTAAATAAGAGACCTGAGAACCTCAACCCCACAGCAGAGGAGAGGGTTTGCACAGGCTGGTTTGAAAAGGAAAGTGAAACGAAGGTGGTGGGGGAGTTGTTCTGCTGGGCTTTTCTCCAGGATGCAGGGCAGGCCTGTAAATTAGAGCTCCATGGATTTGTAAATCTTTAGAATGGAAGATGGAAGCCGAGACTGGAGAAGGAACAAATCACTGGTTTCACTCCTGGTGCAGATGAACCTGCATTTTAAGTGTGTATCTTCGCATAAACATAACTGCAAATGTGATTTTACATTCAGGGTGCCTGCTGCAGTAATCGCCCTATTGATTTGCTAATGCCTGGATTCATGTAAATCTGAATTACGCCCATTTGCACAACTTTATTGGCTTTGAAGGGAATGATTCACTTTGCTGTTTAAATACCTGATACCTATTAATTGCTCTTTGGAGGCCTTTGTGCATGCTATCATACATTTATTTATAATCAGTACACCAATATTTTACCCTCTAGCTAGAGAGAGAAGACAAACTAAAGCAAATGATAAGAAAATATGATTTCCCAAAGCTGAAGCGTTCTCCATGCTCTAGCTTTAACCATAACACAGTTTCCTGTTGGGAACATGTTGATATGGGAAATGTGGGGTGTCTTTGTGTTCCGGGGGGCATTCTGCTCCCCTTGGGCTGACTTCAGCTTTGCAGTTAAGGTGCTGAATGCTCACTTCAGACTTCCACTGAGTCAGTGGTCTCCTAGTTCCTGTCTTGCAAACTAAAAGAGGGAAATGTGTGAACCACAGAGGATGAGTTTCAGAAACAAGTTCATTAGATTCGTAGGCAAGGGCTTAAGAGAAAGAAGGAAGGCGTAGCTCCCATATAGCATGGGCTGGGGGAGTGGGGCAGATTCAGGGATGCTATCAGTCTCCCTATCAGACTGCTAGTCTAGAGGGCTTCTGGCAGAAACTGACAATGGAATAGGGAGATGTCTGCATGTCTTAGTTAATGTCCCATTGCTGTGAAGAGACACTATGACCACAGCAACTTTTCTAAAGGAAAACATTAACTGGGGCTGGCTGATGTTTCAGAGGTTTAGTCCATTGCATTATCATCATGGCAGGAAGCATGGTGGCACACAGGCAGACATGGTGCTTTGTAGGTAGCTGAGAGTTCTATATCTGATCTACAGGCAGCAGGAAGAGAGAGAGAGAGACACTGGGCCTGGCTTGAGCTTCTGAAACCTCAAAGCCCACCTCCAGTGACACACTTCCTCCAACAAGGCCACACCTCCTAGTAGTGCTACTCCCTAGTGACCAAGCATTCAGATATATGAGTCTATGGGGGCCATTCCTATACAAACCATGACACTGGGTGCCTCCTCTCGGTGTCTGTCACTTTGTCACATTTTGACTTTAGGCGGAGATTGCATTTAGGAGAGGAGAGACAACAGGGAGCAGGGAGCAGAATTCTCTTCTGGCATTTCTGGCCTCCTTCAAGGTCATTGTCAGAGCTGCTACTCTGGGGTCCCTGTCCTGCCTGAGCAGTATCTATCTCATACTCATATCCATCACTTCTTAGCATCTGAGTTCCAGTTCCACTTAGGTTCCTTGATGAGCAACCAGAGCCACCAATATGGCTCTATCACCGATATCAGAGTCTGGTGGGCACCTGCCAAGATTTCCAAGGTTCTTGTGTAGATTGGACAGGGGCATGTAGAGAATGGTAGAAGTAGGCACAGCTTATGGAGGAAGAGTACATTTCTAGTGGAGAAAGTGTGCCAGAACTGGGTAGGAAAGCTCAATGGAACCCACAGCATCCATAATTGGGACTCTTATGGGATATTTGTATGTAGTGAGCTTTTTTAAATGCATGCTTTATCTGCTGCATGGCAGCCACAGTAGGGATCGGCTTCTAGTCTCACGGTTAGATAGCTTCTTTGGCATTACTGATTTGGGTTTCCTGCTCTCCAGCCACAGTTTAACACAGCTTAGAGGTATATAGAACAAGCTTGACCTAGTGACAGGAATGTGGGAGAGGCTCAATATGTCTGATGGACCTTGTCTGATGACTGACTGAATTCTAAACAAATAGTTACACACCCCTTAGGCGTCACCGGACCCTTCAGCAGGAACTAGAGAGAGAAGCAATTGAGTAATCTGAAGCAAGCTTAAAGAAGAGCTTGTTTGCAAAAGCTTGCACTGCAATAAGAAAGCCAAGAGGGGACACTTGCTGGCATCGGGACAGGTAGGAAGAGACATGTTGCAAGAGCCATGGCTTCCATACAACGTGTGAGAACGGCACAAGTGGCTCACAGGCAGGAATTATGGGAAATAAATACCCCTTTCCTCTTTCCTTCTTCTGCTGGTGCTCCCTGATAGCAGAATACATCCGCCAGCCAGGCATGCTAGCCTCCCAGGCACAGGGCACAGCGGAACAGAGAGGGTCTGGGGACAGAGAGAAGGACCCACCACCTGCTGTGGATATGGCTCTGTGTAAATAAAATTCTGATTGGCCAGTGGCCAGGCAGGAAGTATAGGTGGGACAAGAGAGAAGAGAATTCTGGGAAGTAGAAGACTGGAGAGAGACACCGCCAGCCGCCGCCATGAGAAGCAACATGTAAAGACACTGGTAAGCCACAAGCCATGTGGCAAAGTATAGATAAGCAGAAATGGGTTAATTTAAGATAGAAGAAGTAGATAACAAGCAGCCTGCCACGGCCATACAGTTTCTAAACAAATGTAAGTTTCTGTGTGCTTTCTTGGTTGGGTCTGAGTGACTGTGGGACTGGCGGGTAAGAGAGATTTGTCCTGACTGGGCCAGGCTGGAAAACTCTAACTACAAATGGCGCCTAACGTGTTGGCAAGAGTTTCTACCTAAAACCTGACAAAAAAGATTCTAAGACGGAGCTAAAAACAGCTTCCTAATTGTCTCTCTCAAGTTAGTGGCAGCCTGCCGGTTTGAGCTACTATGGCGGGTTCCTGGTGTGTGCGTCTGACCTACAGTGTGGCGGGAATGAGGAGTCTACAAGTGACACTTTACTCTGCTGCATGGTGGATTTAGCCTTTGCTAGTTAAAAAAAAAAAAAAAAGTTTCTGGGCTATGCGCTGCTTTAATAGAACTGCTTCTGATAGTTGATGGTACACATGGCTCCAGACCCAGAGCTGGTGGTAAACTGTACCACCGCCATGTTGGGAAGCTGAGGTGGGCGGAGCCAGCAGCCACAGCAGCGTTTCAGTCTTACAAAGATGGATATTACACAGAGAATCTGGTTTATGTTGTCTTTGGGATTTTTAACTGCAGAAAAAGATTTGTTCGTAAAAGCTGTTGAGTTAAACAAGTATGTAAATTTTAATGGTACCTTGACTTCAAAATTTGGATATAAGGATATGTTGCTTTGGAAAAGAGTCTCTGCTTTTGTTTCCACAGAAAGCCAGAGGCTGTGGATTTGTTCCAGATTAAGATACATCAGGTTTGATCAGCCAAGACCACCTGAAAGGTCTCAGATGACACCATGGCCCAGATGATCCAACATCCAGAATGGTTTCAAGGCAACTGGCTCAGAGGTTTACCCTCATGGACTACTTCATAATCCTAAAATTTTCTTTATGTCCCCATAAGATACAGCGCCCCCCTCCAGCAGGAAGTAGTAAGAGAAACTACGCCCACATTCCCAAAATTATCAAGTTGGCTTTGGAGATGGAATTGGCTCACTCCTTCTCTAAACCCAGACATATTGCTAAAAGAAAGGGTTAAGAGATTCTTGTGTCCCAAATCAGAAGAGCCCTCTGGTGTGGGACAGAGAAAAACCAATATTTTTCTTTAAAGCAGGTTGATTATAAATGTGATCTCTTTCTAAAGAAGAAAAGGGGATATGATACAGATATAATAGGATGAAAGGATAGATTAAGGAACTTACTTCTAAAGAGCAACAACTTGTTTAAAATGTTTTACATTGGTATAGATTTTAGTCTATTGATACAAACTTAAAGTTAATTTTGTTATACTGTGTGTATATTTCTAATCATATTTAAGGTATTATGTTTGTATAGCTCATTTAAATTGTAATGGATAATTAAAAATAGATTAATAACTGGTCATCTATGATAATCATACTCATAGCCATGTTAGTTAAGTCTTCTAGGTATACACAGAGATATTTCAGATAGACAGGTAATCTTCAAACCCTTCAGAGATCTACAGAATATGGCATTTAAAATGTTTTAATAACTTAAGAATTTTTCTTTTTTGCTATGACTATGAGACATGACGGCTCCTGGCAGTACCAATCTACTTCAGAGAAAATATGGGCATTGAAGAAACTGCATATGGAGCTAACTTTCATTGTGACAAAAGTCAGCCACTGGACAACAAAGTATCCTCGAATCAACTGCTGACAAACAGGACAGACAGGACATGAAACCAAGGACTACCAATTCTTGCCAAAACAAGTGTGGTTGTGGCTTTAACAAAAGGCATCTTCTGAAGCCAGGACAATATGGCACCATCCCTGAAGTGAGTGACCTTTGCAATCTGTAAAAGGTACCGTGCCCTTTTCTTCGAAGGCAGCTGAACAGGGAGTGGGCCAATGGCTTCTGATATGCAATGGTACAGCAGATGAAACAGTTATTCTTGAAGAATAACTAAGCTCACCTCTCTCAATAGTAGACTGGCGTTTAATAGAGAGATGTGGAGAAGAACAGGATGCCAAGATGAAGCCACATATACACAGCCAAGAAAAATGGACAGCTGAATTGAAAAGACATCAATAATTTCCAGAATTTAAAATCCTGAATCATGACATGACACTAATGGAATTCAGGTGTTTCTGGTACATGGACTGCTCTCACCAAATGTGAGGTCAAACTGTTGACCTTGTATACATCTTAGTTCACAAAAGAGTCTGTCAGACACGCTAAGCCTGTAGGCTGAAGATGATGCCCCAACACTGTGGAGAAACCTTAAGTGACTGTCCAGGCTGCCAGCTGTCTCTGTCTACTCTTACAAGACTCCCGAAAAATGCTTGCATCCTTCTCCCGGTTCTCAGGTAATATTATATCCTTCTGAGGTCTTTGATGTGGTTGAAGACTAGATAGTTATAATTTCCTCAGTTATGACACAAGATAAGTTAGATATAAAACCTTAGACTCACAAATATAAGATAGATAGGATATCTTCTTTAATATTGTAACTGTAATTCTTGCTAGATAATTGTTTTGTTATATGTAATTGTACTATGTAAAAGTTAAAACCTTCCTTAAAAAAAAAAAAGAAAAGGGGAAGTGCTGTGGATATGGCTCTGTGTAAATAAAATTCTGATTGGCCAGTGGCCAGGCAGGAAGTATAGGTGGGACAAGAGAGAAGAGAATTCTGGGAAGTAGAAGACTGGAGAGAGACACCGCCAGCCGCCGCCATGAGAAGCAACATGTAAAGACACTGGTAAGCCACAAGCCATGTGGCAAAGTATAGATAAGCAGAAATGGGTTAATTTAAGATAGAAGAAGTAGATAACAAGCAGCCTGCCACGGCCATACAGTTTCTAAACAAATGTAAGTTTCTGTGTGCTTTCTTGGTTGGGTCTGAGTGACTGTTGGACTGGCGGGTGAGAGAGATTTGTCCTGACTGGGCCAGGCAGGAAAACTCTAACTACAACCACCAGAAGGAATAGTATAATCAAATACAACTACAGATTGGTGCCTGTTATAGTGGTTACAAAGTGTGTGTGTGTGTGTGTGTGTGTGTGTGTGTGTGTGTGTGTGTGTGTTTCATTCTTTAAAATTTAAGGCATAGATGTGTCATCTATCTGTGTATTTAGCCTGTTGTCCTGCACATAGGCAGTGATGAACAATCAGGCCTCTGTGTACTGAGGTTTTATACTCGCAGAGCTGGAGAGGGGTGGCCTCTGCCTTGTACACAAGGAAACAGGTCTGTAAATGCTGAAGCCTTCTCACCGTCACTGCCTGGCAGATCTGCATGGAAACCAGCTGGCAATTGCTTTTCACAGTAGATCCCTTAGTCTATGGGACTCTCTTCTTCTTAAGAACTGGCCCCAGGGTGTTCAGGGAAGAAGACCCATCATGGCTCTGGAAAGGACGGTTAGAGGGAGTTACCTACATAGGCCGGGATGGTTGGCAAGGCCTGACTAGGGTCTTGAGGCCACTGGAAGCCACTGAACTTGCCTGTATCTTAGGGAGACATGAGAATTCTGGGAGGCACTGGACCAACCAAATGCAAAGTCTTCACTTAGATTTGAGCAAAATCATTTGAATGAGGCTAAGAAAATCAACACATAATCCCAAAACAGAAATAACTTCCATGTTCCTAAATATAAACAAACAGCAGCATAAAATATTTTTTAAAATCAAACTGTAAATCTGCTCTAACCTTAGTACCTAAGGATAGTTATTAACATTTTAGTATAGAATGTCTGCTAGAATTCTTAATTGAATGATGAGGTCATAAAACATACACTTTTCTTTTTCTACAAAAATACTGAAATACTAAAGAATACAGGCCTGCCTCATTAAGCTAAGAATGACACCAGGCATTGGCGACACACGCCTTGAATTCCAGCTCTCAGGAGGCAGAGGCCGAGAGAGCTCTATGAGTTCAAGGCTAGCTTGGTCTACAGAGTGAGTTCCAGGACAGCTAAAGCTATAACACAGAGAAACCCTCAGGAAAAACCAGAGAGAGAGAGAGAGAGATGGAGGGAGGAAGGGAGAGAGGGAGAAAGGAAGGAAGGGAGGAAGGAGAAGTAGACATACAGAAAGAGAGAAGAAAGAAAGAAAGAAAGAAAGAAAGAAAGAAAGAAAAGAAAGAAAGGAAGGAAGGAAGGAAGGAAGGAAGGAAGGAAGGAAGGAAGAAAAGGAAGGAAGGAAGGAAGAAAGACAGAAAGAAAGAGAGAGAGAGAGAAAAAAGAAAAAGAGAGAAAGAAAGAAAGAATGAATGATGGTATATTCCATTATGAAGCTTCACTGTATGTGTCTAAGGATATCTCTGTTGATGAACGTTTAGATTGTTTTATAAGTGCAACCAAATCAGATCTCTTGCTGGTGCCTTTGAACACCCCACCTTCTTTTTCTTTTTAATGTACGTATATGTGTGGTATGCGTGCATGTGTGGTACACATGGTATACAGTTCACATGTGTGTGGACATACAATGTGCTTGCCTATGGAGGTCCAAGGTTGACGTTGGGGATGGTCTAAACAGTCTTCGATCTTATTCTTTGGGGCAGACTCTCTCAAGGAAACGCAGGTCTCACCAATAGGGCTAGTCTTGTTAGCCAGTTTACTCTAGGGGTCCCCTGTCATCTCCTTCCCAGGTTAGAATTATAGACAGGCTGCCACACCCACTCATCACTTTACCTGGCCTCTGGGAGACCAAACTTTGGGCTCCTTGCTTACATGGGAAGTGTTTTAACTGCTGAAGCATCTCCCACAAACCCTTTTTCCCCCACAAAGGAAAAATGAAGTCATCTACCTAAGGACGTGCCATTAAATTCATCTCTACTGCTGGCATTCTTTAGGGTGGCCCCATCACCATGACCTCAGCTAAAGCACCCACGGGAGAGGAGATAACATAAAGTGAGAGGCACCCTTTAGCTATCTGTCTATCACATTTTTTTTCACTTGCAAAGTTAGTGTGTTTAACAGTTATGTAAGAATCTGAGCTTGAAGCAAAGATACCAAAAGCTGGCCATGAATGTCTATTAAAGGAATGGACCTACAGGGGAGGAACTCCTCCAGGCCAGGAATGGTTGGTGATCTTAAAATCCCTCAAAACTCCGAGGCCCTTTCTCTTTTAAAAATTAGTGAGTCGTTCCTTCCAGATAATCTGGAGGATTAAAAGCCATCTTTGCACAACTTGATAAAAGGGAAGAGTCAAGATGAAGAAAAAAGATGATGACAAGAAAAAGGCAAAGAGAAGAGAACTATGCCCACGTACAGATTTTCTCTGCAAATAAGCCAAACCCCACTACTTCCTCCAGCTGGGGTCAGTGGCAGCCATCAGGGAGGCTGCGTTCAGTCCTGGATACAGGTACCACAAGAATGGCAAGCAGAAGAAAGACTGGCCAGGTGGCAGCAGTGTTCCCAGAAACTTAATAGACCATGTCCAGAGAGAGAGAGCTGTAGCAGGACAGGCTGTGTAGACGGAGGGAGAAGAAGGTCACAAGGAGCCTGAAGCTGAGATTCTCCACAGGGATTCTGCAGTGAGCGGCCAAAGGCAGTGTCAGCCCTGCCACTCCATGCGTGACTACTGAGCAAGAGAAGTGTGCTGCTGAGGTTTCACTGATGAGTGGGGCCAGGATGAGGCCACCCAGACACAAAGGTAACACAGATGGGCAGGCCTTCCATGTCACCTCAGAGCCTCACTCACAGAAAGAATGATCCCCAGCGTACCAGAAGTGATGTTGAAAACCAGAAGTGAGGTTTCGGACAACAGCATCCTGGGGAGATAGAAAAATCCCTTTAACGGAAGAACACACTGTGACCTGACGTGTTTGGATTATGGAGACTAGCATCTCTCCCCACACCTGCTGAGGGAATTATGGGAGACAATTGAGGAAGCAGGAAGCCTACATCAACCCAACTAGGAAAATCATATTCTATTTCATTCCATTAATTCTTATCATGTTTTAATTTATTTTTGCTTTAAAGAAGTTTTGTCCTTCTAATAGTTTAGCTGTTTTGTTTCAGCTTGTACCCTACCTGAGCAGGCTTTTGTGACTGTCCTTTTTTTTTTTCTTTTTCAGGATCTGTTCTTAAAATATTTTCTGTTTCTCATACCCCAAACCATGTATTTTTCTTCTCATTTACTTTTTATTTTCCCCTTTCTCATTCCCTCTTACTCGACAATTTAATCATTGATACCTTTATCTTTAAAGACTATAAACTTTCTTTCCCCTAGTCTCTGAATCTCATTGAGGAAGTTAACTACTATTGCAAGTTAACACTGGAACTGCTGTCAATCTTTGTACCTGTTACTGCAGTCAGCCTCATCCTCGAATAATACTGCAGAACGTAACCCGAGTCCAAAGTCTAAAGACTTACATTAAATAAGGGAGCTAAAGAGATGGCTCAGTGGTTAAGAGCACTTGCTGTTCTTCCAGAACCCGGGTTCAGTTCCCAGCACCCACATCAGGAAGCTCACCACCATCTATAACTCCAATTTCAGAGGATCCTCTTCTGGCCTCCCTAGGTACCCATACCATGTGGCCCATGCTCTGCCAGACTTCTTATATAGCCCAGGTCCACCTGCTCAGGAATGTTATTGCTCACAGAGGGCTAGGATTTCCTACATCAGTTATCAGTTATTAAAATGCCTCACAGATGTGGCCCCAGGTCAATCTAGTTGAAGCAATTCTACAGTTGTTCTCTCTTCTCAGGCAACAGTAGGTTCATGTTAAGTTGACAGCTGAAGCTAACTATGACAATATTCCACACAGTAAACCAGCAACCCTAATACTAGTAGTGGGGGAAGAAAATAACGACCATAACTACCAATAATCCCCTCAACCAGATCAACAATAACAACAGCCCAGGAAAAAGCAAACCCTTCCTAACAGTCTTAAATGCAAATGTTTTCAACTCACCGTTAAAAGACACAGATTGGCTGACTCAGTTAAAAAGCAAGATCTGTCCACCTTGGCATGTTCTTTGGTGTTCTTGTTGAACTCATTTGGGGCAGCCATGTTGATGTGAATTTATGAGTGAGGCTGATGATATTACTAGGAGACACAATCTCACAGCAAACTCTATGACTCTCTGATAGGAATATGTATATGCAAGCAATAACAATGAAAAAAGAGGCCATAAATTTGAAGGAGAATGGAGAGATGTATATGGGATTGTTTGGTGGGAAGGAAAGGAGAAATGTTGTAAATACATTATAATTATAATATCAAAAAAGGGAAGAAAAGAAACCACACAAGATCCAACTATCTGTTGTCTTCAAAATCACACCTCAGTGGCAAAGATGCCCACAAATGGAGAGTCAAATCATGAAAATCAATTTACCAATCAAATGGAAACTGGAAACAAACTGGCCATAGCTATTCTGATATCTGATACAGTAGGTTTCAAATTAAATCAGTCAGAAGAGATAAAGAAGACTATTATATCTTAATAAGAAACAAATCCTCAGTTTTTGTTTTTCCATAAGAAGTTGAGTATTGTTCTTTTGAGGTCTGTGAAGAATTGTGTTGGGATTCTGATGGGGAATTAACTGAATCTGTAGATTGCTTTTGATAAGATTGCCATTTTTATTAGGTTTGTTCTGCCTATCCATGAGCATGGGAGATCTTTCCATTTTCTGACATCTTCTTCAATTTCTTTCTTCAGGGGCTTGAAGTTCTTGTTATATAGGTCTTTCACATGCTTGGTTAGAGTTACCCCCAGGTATTTTATATTATTTGTGGCTATTGTAAAGGGTGATGTTTCTCTGATTTCTTTCTTGGCCAGTTTATCATTTGTATATAGGAGTGCTACTGATTTTTTTTTGAGTTAGTCTTGTATCCTGCAACATTGCTGAAGGTGTTTAATAGCTGTAGGAGTTCTCTGGTAGGATTTTTGAGGTCACTTATGTATACTATCATATCATCTGCAAATAGCAAAGTTTGACTTCTCAGTTTGACTTCAAAGTTTGCATCTCAGGGATGAAGCCTACTTGATCATGGTGGATGATTTTTTTGATGTGTTCTTGGATTCAGTTTGGCAGGATTTTATTGAGTATTTTTGCATCAACGTTCATGAGGGAGATTGGTCTATAATTCTCTTTATTTGTTGCATCTTTGTGTTGTTTGGGTATCAGGGTAACTGTAGCCTCATAGAAAGAGTTTGGCAATGTTCCTTCTGTTTCTATTGTGCAGAACAATTTGAGGAATATTGGTATTAGCTGTTCTTTGAAATTCTGGTAGAATTCTGCATCATGATGGGGAAATCTACAGAGACAACTGAACCAAGCTCATAGGAACTCACAAACTTTGGACTGACATCTGTGGAACCTGCATGGGACCAGACTAGGCCCTCTGCATGTGGGAGACAGTTGTGTAGCTTGGTCTATTTGAGGGGCCTCTGGCAGTGGGATTAGAATCTATCCCTGGTGCATGAGATGGCTTTTTGGAGCCCATTGTCTATGGTGGGACTCCTTGCTCAACCTTGATGCAGGGAGGAGGGGCTTGGTCCTACCTCAACTGAATGTACCAGGCTTTGCTGACTTCCCATGGGAGTCCTTACCCTTTTTGAGGAGTGGATGGGGGGTTGGAGGAGGGAGACTTGGGGAGAGCAGGAGGAGGGATGAGAGGAGGATCTGTGGTTGGTATGTGAAAATGAATAAAATTGTTTTAAATGAAAAGAATAAATCAAGGAGATATAATATTTGTTCAACAAATATTAAGGCTCCCAATTTAATAAACACTAAAAGACAGGAAAGTCAGATAAGTACTGACACAATAAGAGTGGGAGACTTCAGTATCCACTCCAGTCTTTCGAAGGTCTTTCAACTGAAAATCAGTGAAGAAAATTCAGAGTTAAACTACACCATAGATTAACTGGATTTAACAGCTATCCACTAAGCACTTTACTCAGTAAATTCAGAGAACACTTTCCTCTCAGTGGCCCATAGAATCTTCTTTAAAATAAATTATAAAGCGAGACTCAATGAGTATAAAGCAATAGAAACAATTTGTGTATTTTTATCTGATCATAACGCTTGAAGCAAACATGAACAGAAACTACAGAAACTACAAAAACACTGAAAGGTAGAACAATATATTTTTTGAATGAATAGTGGGTCACTAAAGAACCAAGGAGAAAACATTTTAATCCATGGAATCAAATGAAAATGAAAACATAACTTACTGAACTTCTGGGATGTAACTGAAGTTATTCTAGGAGAAAAGTATGTGGCTATAAGTGATTACATTACAAAGAATTAGAACAGTCTCAGATAAATAACCTAATAATTCATGTCTGTAGTTGGAGTTTTCCTGTCTGGCCCAGTCAGGACAAGTCTCTCTTACCCGCCAGTCCCACAGTCGCTCAGAACCAAGCAAGAAAGCACACAGAAACTTACATTGTTTACAAACTGTATGGCCATGGCAGGCTGCTTGTTATCTACCTTTTTTTTTTTATCTTAAATTAACCCATTTTTGTTAGTCTATACTTTGCCACATGGCTCGTGGCTTACCAGTACCTTACATCTTGTCATGGCGGCAGCTGGCAGTGTCTTTCTCCACCCAGCCTTCCACCTCCCAGAATTCTCTTTTCTCTTGTCCTGCCTATACTTCCTGCCTGGCCACTGGCCAATCAGAACTTTATTTACACAGTGATATCCACAGCACTTCCCCTTTTCTTTTTTTTTAAAGGAAGGTTTTAACTTTTACATAGTACAATTACATATAACAAAACAATTATCAAGCAAGAATTACAGTTACAATATTAAAGAAGATATCCTATCTATCTTATATTGGTGAGTCTAAGGTTTTATATCTAACTTATCTTTTATCATAACTGAAGAAATTATAACTATCTAGTCTTCAACCACATCAAAGACCTCAGAAGGATATAATATTACCTGAGAACTGGGAGAAGGATGTCAGCATTTTTCAGGAGTCTTGTAAGAGTAGACAGAGACAGCTGGCAGCCTGGACAGTCACCTAATGTTCCTTTGTAAAGTTGGGGCATTTGTCTTTAGCCCACAGGGCTAGAGTCTCTCGGTCACTTCTCTCAGTGTCCTGTAGAATGTCTGGCAGTTTCCTCTGTGAAGCAGGAACCTGAAGGACCATTTTGTCAAGCAAAGTTTAGTGGTCACCTTTCTATGGGTCCTGTATGTCCAGTCGATCAAGCAGTCCAGGCAAGAACAGTTTCTTGCCCAAATGGCTATTTTTGTAAAGGTGAAGATAAGATATGAAGTGTCTTCAATGCCCATCCTCCTCTCTGAAGTAAATTGGTGCTACCAGGAGCAGACATGTCTCACTGTCCAGAAAGTCTAAATTTTAAAAGTATTTTAAATGTCATATTCTGTAGGTCTTTGAAGTATTTGAAGATTACCTATCTGTCTGAAATATCTCTATGTATACCTAGAAGACTTAACTAACATGGCTACGAGTATGATTATCATAGATGAGTAATTATTAATCTATTTTTAATTATCCATTACAATTTAAATGAGCTATACAAACATAATACCTTAAACATGAGTAGAAATATGCACACAGTATAACAAAATTAACTTTAAGTTTGTATCAATAGACTAAAGTCTATACCAATGTAAAACATTTTAAACAAGTTGTTGCTCTTTAGAAGTAAGTTCCTTAAACTACCCTTTTATCCTATTATATCTATATCATATCCCCTTTTCTTCTTTAGAAAGAGATCATGTTTATAATCAGTCTACTTTAAAGAAAAATATTGGTTTTTTTCTGTCCCACACCAGAGGGCTCTTCTGATTTGGGACATAAGAATCTCTTAACCTTTTTTTTTAGCAATATGTCTGGGTTTAGAGAAGGAGTGAGCCAATTTCATCTCCAAAGCCAGCTTGATAATTTTGGGAATGTGGGCATAGTTTTTCTTACTACTTCCTGCTGGAGGGGGGCGCTGTATCTTATGGGGACATAAAGAAAATTTTAGGATTATGGAGTAGTCCATTAGGGTGAACCTCTGAGCCAGTTGCCTTGAAACCATTCTGGATGTCGGATCATCTGGGCCATTGTGTCATCGGAGACCTTTCAGGTGGTCTTGGCTGATCAAACCTGATGTATCTTAATCTGGAACAAATCCACAGCCTCTGGCTTTCTGTGGAAACAAAAGCAGAGACTCCTTTCCAAAGCAACATATCCTTATATCCAAATTTTGAAGTCAAGGTACCTTTAAAATTTACATATTTGTTTAACTCAACAGCTTTTATGATCAAATCTTTTTTTGTAGTTAAAAATCCCAAAGACAGCATAAACCAGATTCTCTGTGTAATATCCATCTTTGTAAGACTGAAACGCCACTGTGGCTGCTGGCTCTGCCCACCTCAGCTTCCCAACATGGTGGTGGTACAATTTACTGCCAGCTCTGGGTCTGGAGCCATATGTACCATCAACTATCAGAAGCAGTTCTATCAAAGCAGTGCATAGCCCAGAAAATTTTTTTTTAAAACTAGCAAAGGCTAAATCTACCATGCAGCAGAGTAAAGTGTCGCTTGTAGACTCCTCATTCCTGCCACACTGCAGGTCAGACGCACACGCCAGGAACCCACCATAGTAGCTCAAACCAGCAGGCTGCCACTAATTTGAGGGAGACAACTAGGAAGCTGTTTTTAGCTCCATCTTAGAATCTTTTTTCTCAGGTTTTAGGTGGAAACTCTTGCCAACACGTTGGGCACCATTTGTAGTTGGAGTTTTCCTGCCTGGCCCTGTCAGGACAAATCTCTCTTACCTGCCAGTCCCACAGTTGCTCAGACCCAACCAAGAAAGCACACAGAAACTTACATTGTTTACAAACTGTATGGCCATGGCAGGCTGCTTGTTATCTACCTTTTTTTTTTATCTTAAATTAACCCATTTTTGTTAGTCTATACTTTGCCACATGGCTCGTGGCTTACCAGTACCTTACATCTTGTCATGGCGGCAGCTGGCAGTGTCTTTCTCCACCCAGCCTTCCACCTCCCAGAATTCTCTTTTCTCTTGTCCTGCCTATACTTCCTGCCTGGCTACTGGCCAATCAGAACTTTATTTACACAGCGATATCCACAGCACATGTCAAGTTTCTGTAAAAATGAGAAGCCAGACCCAAAGGAAGTACAAAACAAGCAATGACAAAGATTAGAGCATAACTTCATGAAACGGAGATTAAAAGGACAAGATACATGAGCTATCAAAGCTTTGGTTCTTTGAAAGTTAAATAGAATTAGAAAGCTCCTCACCAAACAAATCACAAGAAAGTGAGAGAACATGAAAAATGATAAAATTAGGAATGAAAGGGGAAAATAATGCACGCAACTCCAATGAAATGCAGAGATTCATTAGGGAATATCTGGAAATCTTACATTTGCAAAAGCTGAAAAATCAATGATAAACATAGTTTTCACAACACATACCTACCGAAAGTATGCCAAGAAGAAGTAAACAACTTAAACCCATAGTAAGCAACAATACTGAAGCAATAATTCAAAGTCTCCCACAAAAAAGGCCCAGAACCAGGCAGATTCACTGCTGAATTTCCCTGAACTTTTAAAGAATGCTAAAGAGCCAACACTACTGCTTTGGAGATTGTTCTACAAAATAAAAAGGAAAGGAGTACTGCCAGACTCAGTCTATGATACTGAAACTTGAGGTGTCTACTTGTGTAATAGTGGCACAGCTACTATGGAAGTAACCAACTACTTTATGCTTGGATTTAAGACCCTCTGAAGAGGAGGGAACCTGTATCTGCTACTGTCAACCCAGTCAAAAACATTCATAGACCTTGGAGAGAAACTTATTACTGTTGTTTAGTTAAATCAGCAGAGCATCAGACTTCCTTCTAAATTTCTATATTTATAACCACATACAAGTACTAGTCTCAACTTTAACCTGAGAAACTCTTCTTTGCAGTAAGTGGTGTTGGGTACAAAGACACACAACTGCTCAAGGTGCTGAGAATTAGTGACTGGTAAGCGCTGAGCCCTAAACAAGAAATTTCCATCACTTCCTATAAACCTTAGGAAACATCGTGGGAGGGGGCTAGATGAATGTAAGAATTGGCAGAGAGGCAGAAGGACTGCAAAATGCTATCTTCTCGGTATGACAGCCATTGCAATCACAATGCACAGCAGCTGAGGTTACCTACGCTGGTCCCACTCAAATTTGGCCCTGTCAATTGCTTATGGATGGGGAAGGCATTAATGAGGTCATACTCCTTCATGCTGAGATATTGGCTACTAATAAATGCTAAGAGGAAGGAAGTCATTGTCTTCAGTAGTGTGCTTGCTGGTGAATCCACCAAGTTTCAAACCTATGACCAAAAGAAGAGCTAGTAAATTTTAATCCATTTCCATGAGGTGGTCATACATGTGAGGTGTGTTGTATGTAAAGCTAGAAGAGGACCGTGAAGAGGTAGAAGAGATGTTATGGGGAGGGGCAAGATAAATTAATGCATGTGTGATGATTAATATTGTCTACTTGACAGGATCCAGAATCGCCAAAGAGATAAACCCCTGGGTATGTCTGAAAGATTTTTCTAGATTAGGCTAATTGACATGGGAAGACCTATTACAAGGAATCCACGGAGTCTGCTTAAAGAGTAAAGTAATTTATTAGGGAGGAAAACTCACCACAGCATGGGAGATTTACCATAGGGTCCTGGAAAGCTGAGTTGCAGTCCCACGCTGTTCTTCCGCATCCAAACTGTCTCAGCATCCAAACTGACGAGGGAGAGAAGAGAGCAGTGTAAGTGTGTCTCAGGTCTTAAGGGTCGCCCTGAGGCCACACCCTAGATGCAGGTACTTCAAGGTCATAGGTAGGTAGGACAGTTGCAACTGCCACATCTCTAGGGGCCATGCTTCAAGGTCATAGACAGAACAGCTATCCACTACAAAGACCTACCCTAAATATACTGCTCCATGGATTGGGGTCCTAGACTGAATCAAAAGGAGAAAACAGGGACAGGAGAGATGGCTAGGTGGTTAAGAGCCTGGATGCTCTTTCAGAGGACCCGGGCTCGATTTCTAGCACCCACAGCTGTCTGTTACTCCAGTTCCAGGGGATCTGATGTCCTTTTCTGATCCCTTCCAGCACTAGGTATGCATTCATTGCACTTACATACAGCAGGCAAAGCACTTATACATCTAATATATATATATAGAGAGAGAGAGAGAGAGGAGAGAGAGAGGGGGAAAGAGAGAGAGAGAAGGAGAGAGAGAGAAGGAGAGAGAGAGGGGGAGAGAGGGGGGGGAAGAGGGAGGGAGAGAGAGAGAGAAACTTGGGCACCAGCATTTTATTGTTCTCTGCTTTCTGTCTGTGGGTGCAGCGTGACAAGCTGCTTCAAGTTCCTGTGTTACCCCAAACTAGGAGCAAAAAGTCCTTCCTTCCTTCCTTGGGTTGCCTCTGTGAAGTACTTTGTCACATGTCAACACATGGCATGAAAGCAGAAGAGGAGAGAGGACAAGCAGGAAGGAGCAGGAGTGGAACCAGGAAGAACAAAGAATACACATAGTGAGGCCCACTACTTTGTGCATACTTAAGAAAAACCAAAGAGAGGGGCTGGGGAGGGTCTTTAGGACATTTTCTTTGTTTGGAACTTGAACAGAAAGTTGACGCTGTGTCAAAGAGAGACAATGTTCTGGGGCCCAGGCACCAACCCCCCACCCCCCAGGCAAAGACCCACTGAGATCTCTCATAGCAAAATTCACACAAGTTCTGGCCTTTGTCTCATGGCTTTCTGTGAATTATAATACAGATGACCACAGTCCTGGAGCAGAGGAAATTAGATCACTCCCCCCTCAGCTCAGCATGCCAAACTGTAAGCTAATCCGTTTTCCTTTACTAAATCCTGTTTCCCAATTCTTTGGGAAACTGAGACAGTGGTTTATGGACCTAAGTGCCTCGTTATACCTGCTGCTTATCTTAAGTGTGGACTAGTGCCCGCCATCACTGAACTTTAACTCTAGCACAGACCACATTAAGAAAATCTGATTGTATCTCTATTTTGATGCAGTAAACTGCTTCTCCCATCAAAGTGTTGGTCACTTGATCGTCCAAGCATGGCAGAGGCCAGTATGAGACTCCCAAGCATTAGGATAGGACCACCACCACCAGTTCCCGTGGATGTCCTCCAGCAGGTGGTGGTAGTTTGCAAGTCATCCAGCAGGTGGCGATAGCTCACGGACTTCCAGAGCAGGAAGAGCCTGGTGCATCAGAGTAGCCTAAATTGAGTAAGGACTAATAGGGGAGTTCCTTTCCATTAGATTGCCCTGGTGGTGAATTTCTTCTAGGCTTAGCTAGTCCCAGCCACAACGGAAGAGGGCAACAAATCTATATTTTAGCTTTGAAGTCAAAAGAAAAGATCACAAGCTTACCATCAAGTTTGTCTTAATGATACCTAGAAATCGTAAGTCTTTTTTTTCCTTTTTTAAGGTAAAATATATTAAAGACTGTCATGTTTAGCAAGTGTTGAAACAGTGAAAATAATGCACTAGGACAGTTGTAAACAAAATCTAATAACCACAGACTATCATCATCACCCCCTTTCTTCACACATCACCATCAGTTAAAGTCACCCTAAAATCACTTTACTGAAGAAAGTATAGCGTTTAGTTTATGAGCCTATAATGACTATTTTGCCGATTAGATCTCTCATTCACACAATTCTAAACCTATGTATTTAATGCCTGCTTAATGCTGGGCAACTTCTGGGTGCCAGGATATTAACAGTAAGCATTACAGTCTGTGTTCCTGCCATTGTGGAGGTTACACATCGGGAGAATCTGCTTTCACCAGGATGTGAAAAATAAAATCAATACATATACTGTTATCCCATATGCAATGTGTCTGCAATGATAAGTGCTAGGGGAAAAGATTGAGTAAATAAAGTACCAAGACACCACCAGGTTGTATGTCTGGCTCTAAACCTTCCAGTCACTTAGATACTTCTAATGTGTCCTGACCTCACCTGTTGCAGAACCCAACGTGTATGCATGGTTGGGCTCCACATGCAAGAGTGGCGTCACTTCTTATCAACTGATCCTGAACTTCCACTGGCTCCTTTTGGAGCTGTGGGGCTCTCTGTCACATCTGAGTCCTAAGTGTGGACTTTCTATATAGGTTTTCTGAGCTGCTTCCTTAGTTGCTTTCTTTAGCCAGAAGTACTGGGACTCCATTTCCCCCTCAGTATGTGTAGGAACATTTCCCGACTCAAGGACACATTGTGTTCTTCTGCAAACTTCATCCTACAGTAAGGTTGAAGACATTGTGCAGTTTAATTCTGGACCCTAAGTGTGAGTTATGAATCCAAGAGAGGTTAATGAACACCTGCTTCTGGTCTACACACACACACACACACACACACACACACACACACACACACACCTCACACACCACATACATATACACATAATTAAAAATAAAAATGCAGTATGTGTGGGAGGGGATGTTTAGTGTCTCAACCTTGCTGAACCCAGAATCTTAAATTCTTACATCATTTGACTTGATTTTTTAAAATATTGCTTATGGCCCACCGACCTGCTTTCATATCCCTCTAATGTACTGAAATCTGTAGCATGAATAATAGTGAATCAAGTATGTCAGGAAATGGAGTAGAATTTTGAGGCATATTAGCATCTAAAGGCTGGAAGGAAGAGAGCATTAGCTTTGTTGGTGAACGTCACATACACTTATCTTTGACAAATGACTTTTTCCAGGAAGCTGAAGCAAGCTTTGAGGCAAGGGCTTATGGTCCAGTCCAGTGATTAGATGCATCTTAAACACCTGTGTTTACACTGTGCGCATTGTCAGCAAACATGCCCCGGAGTATAGAGGGGGGCAGGGGTTGCTTTGTGGTGAATGGGCTGGAAGGAGGACTTGCCAGAGGTTTTACAGTGAGGTGATGTTAAAGGTGGCCCATAGAAATGGAGTTGGATTTCCCCAAGAGGGTGGGGATGAAGAGCATGGGATCCTGTTGGACAGGTTTTCTTGGTCCATTGTTAATGAAGATCTAAGAGAGTGTGCTTGGACATTGTTCAGAGGCAAAAGGATATAGGAATCCCAAGGATGAAGATAGAAACCAGCCCCACAGCTGCTAATGGGAAACCACATCCCTAGCTAATGTGAAGGTGACTTCATTCTCATGTTTAGAATAGTCCAGCTGACTCTGCTGCATACATTGTTTTTATGTCCTCTTTCCCCACACACCAAATTTCAGCTATTTGGTATTTTCTCAGGATGCAACTTTTCAAAACACCAAAGAAACTCTTCCATCAGAAAGCACCTTGTGGTGGATTCCGTTTGTTATTCAGACAATGAGTACTCTGTCTTGGCAGTTGATGATTTTCTTTCTGATGGACGTGCTTGTGTGATGGTTCATGCTCAGAAACCCTCCACCGCACCTTGAGTTCCTCACTGGCTCAATCTTGCTTTAATCAATATGCCAATACTTATTTGAACAGGAGAGCAGATTACTCCTGTTTCTATTTTCTTTTTTCTTTCTTTTTTTTTTTCTGAAAGGGTCCTTGGGCACAGATTAATCTCATGACCCAGAGAGAGGTAGGCTTGCTCTCGTCATGGACCGTCTGGAGTTTTCAATTACTGTTGAGTATGATTGTGGATCAGAGAGAGGCTTTAGGCCAGACCTCTTCCCTAGTGTAAAACTGACCATGCTTGCATGAACACTGAAGTGTATGCCTTTTGCCAGTGAATGCCATAGCTAGGACCCTCCCAGCTTAGTGGCCACTGACCTGCTCCACCAAGAAGGTGGTTACTTGTTGCTTATGCTTGTATAAGCTTGAGTTTACTCAAGGAATTTGAATGTACAGATGGCCCTTAGAATCCAAAGATTCTGTAGCTGTAGATTCAACCAACAGTAGATGAGAAATAGGGAAATTGTGTCTATACTAAACACGTAAAGGTTTTGTTTTCTTGCCACTGTTCTCAAATGTTGTGTGACTTTCCTCATGAGAGCATGAAAAATGAACAATTGTTCATCTGAGGTAGACCATCTAGAACAGCCCCCCACACACACACAAAAAAATCCATCCTAGGCTATTTTAGTGAATTGGTGAGTTGCATTGAGGTGGGTTTTTTTTTTGTTTTGTTTTTTTGTTTGTTTGTTTTTTTATGGGAGTGTACACAACAGATTATTTACAGGAGTATGGACAACTCAAAGGCAGTTATCTGGGTGACCACCCACAAACGCTTTGGCCCTGGATTTCCATGCACAACTCATTGGAGTCTGCTCTCCCCCTACCATGCTTATTGCTTATTCAGCCTTGGAGAGAGACATTCTGGGAGCTGGAACTTTCTGAGCTTCCTAGGTGTTTTAATTTCTATTTACTTCCTGAATCTTATTTCTCTCTGTTTTCCTCCTTTCAGAAGGAGATGCTTCAACTCTGAGGAAATAGTTACACAACATGTGAGCAATACAACAGCATTTCTAGAACGTTTCCATTGAAATAGGTGCTATAAAGAATCTACAGGTGGTTTAAAACCTACAAGACTGTTTGTAAAGTGTGTGTGCATGCTGCACCATTTTATATAGGGGACTTGAGCACCCATAGATTGTCAATGGACACCAAGGGTCTATACTATTGGGTTTTTTGTTTGTTTATTTGTTTGTTTTTGAGCTGAAGTGCTCTACCACTGAGCCAAATCCCCAACCTGGTCTATACTATTGTTAATTCACTGATAATTAACCACTGTGGGAAATGATTTGAGGAAATATATGCATTTTAACTTTTCAAAAAATGTTAAGGTTGAGGTCTCATGGGTCCCTATCCCCCACACATATGCAGAAAAGACCACAGGCAACTAAGAAAAGCTGAAAATGGAAGAAATTGTCTTCCCCAGGGAAGAGCACACCAACTAGTTATCTAATACAAATGGTCAGCACTGAAAACATATATTCAAGTAACTGAGTAACAAACTGAGAAGGATGTATTTAGGAATATATATATATATATATATATATATATATATATATATATGCAGATGTGTATAACAACATTGAAGGAAGAGGCCATGAATTTGAAAGAGAGCAAGGAGAGATATAAGAGAGAATTTGGAGGCAGGAAAGGAAAAGAGAAATGATGTAACTATACTATAATCTCAAAAATGAAAGAAATATTTTTAAGTGAAAGGTCTTGGGATATGGCTCAGTGTTCAAACTGCTTCCTGTACAAGCATGAGGACCTGAGGTCAGATCTTCAGCAGTGATTGAAAAAGCCAGTTATAACCACTCATGACTGTAACTATAGCATTGGGAGACAGACAGGTGATCTTACTGGCTGGACAGTCTAGTCAAAATGGTCCTCGCTGTGGCTAACTACAGCTTCAGTGAGAGGACCTGGGAAACAAGGAAGATACCCAAAGTGACCTTGTGCCTCCACACAAGCAAGTGCACATATGCACACACTCCATGAAAAGTGTGATACAGTGATAATAAACCAAATAGACATAGCAAGTAAAAAGCACACCAAGATGAGGTTTGCAACGAGGCATTTTGGCATTTTGTAATTCCCGCACTTGGGAGGCTAAGGCAGGAGGATTACCATCTTAGGCTACATAGTGAGTTCCAAGCCAGCCTGGCTTCTGAATGAGACAATGCTCTGGATGTCACTAAATTTGGAGCTTTCTGTTAGGCCAAGAGAAGTCAAGAAAAAATTTTTTTTTTTTTTTTTTTACTACATGCGGTTGTAGGAAGCACTTGCAAAAATCTTGAGCATAGCAATGAATAGCAAGTTTCAAAGTGGTTTTATTGTACAAAAATTATAGTTTGCATGGCTAGATTCCCCTTTTACTGGTTCTTATTAAAAATTAAAGATGTATAAAGAAGTATAGCTGACTGCTGGCAGATTTGTTCAACTCAACAGAAAGACCCTTAACAATCTGAAGCATTGTGATCAACCTGTTCCCTAGATCACTCAGCTGGTCCCTCATGTGGGTCTTAGAGAACACCACCAAATCTGCTTCACTGTTGAAGACTAGGATTGTGTCATTTAGCCACAATTCAAGTCGATGTTTCTAACATATCTCTCTGTGTGTATAATAGAATAATAATAAATCAAATAGATACATGGGGATAAAAGTCATACCAACATGAGGTATGCAGTCAGGCATTTTGGCTCTCTCCTGTAATCTCAATACTTGGGAGGCTGAGGCAGGAGGATTGCCATCAGTTTGAAGCCATCTTAGGCTACATAGCGTGCGTGTGTGTGTATATGTATGTACTCATGCACAAGTATATTTATGTACCTCTGTGTTTGCACATGTAGGTACACATATTTACAGGTATGGGTGAGGGCCAGATGACGACCTCAGGTGACATTCCTCGGGCATCGCCGACCTTCTTTTTTGACATGGGTCTTTCACTGATGTTGGTGCTCACCAAGCAGGCTGGCCAGAAAGCTCTGCCTCCCTAGCACTGGCTTTACAAGCTTGTACCACTCGAGGCAGAATTTTGTATGGGCTTCTGCACATGGGATCTGTGTCCCTGTGTTTGTTCAGCAAGTATCTTATGGACTGAGCCATCTCCCCGGTCCCACCAAAAGTCCTTAATTCTTCTTCATTCAGTCCCTCTGGAGATACAGCCTCCCTTTAGTAGGCCATGTACTACTTAGATCCTCCTGTCTGGGCTTACCTGTTTCTTTACTCACACAACTCTAATCCACGCAGAAGCCATCCTCTTGACTTAGACTTACTTTTTGGACAGTAAATCTGTTGTCAGCCTGTGTCAGAATGAAGGATTCATTTTTGCTGAAACATTATTCCATTCATCCCATCTTTGGGTTTATTTTCTTTCTCCTGGTCGGCAAGTATTTTTTTTAAATTAATTACTTTTTAGGTTATATATCTTTTTGTAGGTTGATATGTAATCATTAAATGTAGTTACAGAGTACAATGTGATGATTTGATCTATGTATACACCAAGTACCAGCCAACTCAGAGCAATAGCATCCTTTTATTTTCTATCTTCCTGTATCTAATGATTGAGGAGCTTTCTGAAAGCACCATACAGCTCATACTTCTAAAATTCAACCTGACACACACACATTCCTTAAATGAGAGATTTATTACATTTACAGTTATAATTATCAGCATATTTTATTCATTCCTTCAGTCTTAGTTGGTTTTTTTTTTTTTTTTTTTTTTTGAAGTTACTCTGGGTCCCTCCTCCCCATTTTTTTAATTGAAGAGGGGAGTTTGTTTCTGCTCCTTTCTTGGTTCCTATATGACTTACTATTTCTGTCAATTGGGGTGAAGTGATGTATTCTTTTGTTAACTGTTTACAAATTGTTAACTTTTGGACTTAGTAGTCTAAAGTTAGTCAATAACTGTTACCCTCCTTTTAAATGATGAAAGATCCAGGAGCTTCACTTCATTACATTCCTTCTTGTCTTCCACGGAACTTCTCAGTATTTCTGCCTTACCTTGTCTAATGGCCACATCTTCAGACTTCCACAAAACTGGAAGGTGGTAACCCCAGAACTCGAAGGCAGAGGCGGTGGAACTCTGTGAGTTTAAAGCCAGTCTGGAGCCTGGTCTATGTCATGAGTTCTGGGTCCGTCAGGGATACACAGTGAGACTCTGTCTACAAAAGTTTTTTAATAATTAAAAGAAGCTAGAATGCTGCTCTAGACTCACTCATTCATTCACCAGTTTCCTGCCTGCTGTTCTTCATGTCTTATTTTTTTCCTCTTCTTCCTCTCTCCTTTCTTCTCCCCCTACCCCTTCCTAAGCAGTTTTTGTTTTGTTTTTGTTTTTGTTTTTGTTTTAGTAAATGATCAAAAGGTCTGTCAGTAATAGGCCATCTCTGATAATGTCTTTGTTTCACTTTTAATACTTAACCATCATCTCTTCAAATACAGAACTTAGTGTTGGCAATTATTTTGTCTAATCTTTGTATCAGAGACCTGACGAGGGACGCTCATGTCCTCAGTTTGAGCAACTTGCCTATCTGAACACCTAAAAAGAATTGAACAGCATGATTGTCCACAGAAGCTAGTCTAAGGGCCCCAGAAGACTCAGGACCCTGGTTCTTGGTCACATCACAGAATTAGTCTTCTTGCTGTGTAGAGACAGGGACACACGTCTGTCCCTCCCATCCACACTGAGAGTCACACACAAGTACATCGACTCTTGGTCTCTTTACCACTCACTCTCATGTTCTGGTTCCCACCTTCGGAATGCAGGATTTTGGCTGAGCCCTGCCTGTGAGGAGCCAGTTGGAGACAAGACCACACATGCATCAGCATTGTTAGGCTTACCCTTTCCCATCCCACACAGCTCGCCTTGCTCTGTTTTCCCACTGGATCCTTCCTGTTGGTGTACAAACATGTATTCCCTGACCAGAAAAGGTCATTAAATCTGAAAAAAAAAAAGAACCAGTTTTGATGGTGCAAGGTGAGGATGAATAAATTGGAACGTGGTCCAGGTTCTGACTAGCAAGACCAAATCACAAAAGGTCTTGGGGGGACTTTGAAGAGACTCAGACTATAGCTCTTATCTGTCATTTTCCACCTGACCAGACTCCCCTTGTGTGTTTGTATTGCAATGTCCCAGTTTCTTTCCATAACCCATTGTCTCTTATATAACAGTCTTTATCCTAAGCCATTCTTGTTCCAGTGGCAACAGAGTTTTGGTTATTGTTGATTTGGCAGATCAATTAACAGCCCCCTTTCTCTCTGCCCACTTTTAGAATCAGTTTATAGGTCAGTCAATGCCATTAGCAGATCGGCATCCTTATGTCTGATAAAGGCCAAGTAAGAAGGCAAGCTTTCTCTGAAAGTCAAGGTAGGTTTGCTAGGACCCTCTGCCTAGTATGGAATGTGTGATAGCCTGCTTGGGAAGCTTGGTAATTTGTGACAGTTCTACCTACCTAGGCTACTTTTTCCGGCTAGACCTAGTAAAAAAAGGATATAGGAGGGAACAAGTTTACCCACAGTTCCTCCTCCTCCAAGCATTTCTCAGTTCCAAAGTGTGAGCCAAATGTAGCTTGATCACTACCTCTGCCTCATAGGGATGGAAACCTTGGATAAGAACCCATTAGTTCTTAGTTTTTTGAAGTCATCTTCCTGAAGGAAACTTCAGGGCTGGGGAACAAGTGTTCCTGTTGAGGCCTCCATGAGCTGAGCTGTTAAGACAGGTTCCCCTGAGGCCCCTGTAACAAAGGATTCTGATAGTGATAAGACATGGCTTCATGGAAGCTTAGAATCCTGAACACAAAGCTCCGATCCTCGGAGCATGTGAGATCATACCAGATTCTTTTCATCCTTGTAAGTAAAACCTTCCAGCTGTTGCTTTTTCAGACCTTGGCTGGTGTGCTGACATCTGCAGTATGTCTGCACTAGCAATGTGAAGTCTAGTGTCATGGCAGTTGAGGAACTCAATAGTCGTGAAAGCTAATCTCATCCCTTATTTGTGTGTAGGAGGTGTGTGTGTGCACGCACATGCATGTGTATGTGAATGTGTATATGTGTGTGTGAGAAAGACACACACACACACACACACACACACACACACACACACAGACACAGACACAGACACAGAGAGAGAGTGCCTGTGTTTATGTGTGTGCCAGAAGACAACCTCAGATGTCATTATTCTGGCACTGTTCATCTCATTTGTTGAGGTTCTCTCTCTGGAACCTGTAGCTCACCAAGACTGCCTGGCTGACTGCCATGTGAGCCCCAGGGATCTGTCAATCTCTGCCTCCCCAGTATCCAAATTACAAGAGGTTACCACCATTTCCAACTTTTTCTGTATGGGTTTTGGAAACTAAACTCAGGTCCTCATGCTGATGTGGTAAGCACTTTCTTGACTGAGCTATCTCCAAAATGCTCATTCCTTATTTTGTTGAGAATCACGAGATCTCACAAGATTAAGTGACTTGCCCAACAACAGATCATTGTACCCATCTCACATGATCAAGAGATACTCCCAACTCTATCATATTTATCATCAGAGAAGCAATGTACAGACAAACTATGATGTCTTCCTAAACACAAACATACATAGATTTTATAAAATAAAGGGCAGCCTTTGGTTGATCCACAAAAATTTGTATTTTAACATTCCTTTTTCCTTAGTGTGGAATAACCCAGACTTTGTTTAGCATTCAGTCTGTGGTTCAACTATTATGGTCCTAATAAATGTCCGCTATTTAATGTTCTCTTTTCTTAATTAACCAAGTGCCAAGTAGAAAGAGATAAGTTATGCACTTTAATTATAGCAACCCCGGGCTACTTGGAGAATTCTTATCAGTAGGATAGAATGTACATCCTACACGCAATGAAAAACAAAATTGGTGGAAGCTTCATGGGTATGAGATTGGGGAAATAATTCCATCTCCCACCACTGTCAGGAGAGAAGAACAGCAGGGTTCCATCCCAGGCTTCTGGGGTCATGCAGGGTCTGGTTTTATTTGTGCTTATTTTATCTTCTCAGTTAGCATGAGATGGTGAGTAATCTGGGTCCTGGGAGAGACAGGATATTTGGATCACTACAGAGGGGCTGTCAGGAGCTCTGTCCTGATGACTTCTCTTTTCTAGAACCTTCCATGGACTCTCCAAGCCTCAATTTATTGCTTAGTAAAGTATATTTTGAAGTCTGGCTAGAAGGTGGGGGGCAGGTCAGGAGGGAGTGAGGAGGTAAATGAGAACAAAATATAATGCCATGCATGGAAGAAAATGGCATATTTCATAAAGTACTTTGAAAGTTTAATAATTAAAGGAGAGGGGGCTGGAGAGATGGCTCAGCAGTTAAAAGCACTCACTGCTCTTCCAGAGGACTCCGGTTCAAATCCCAGCACCCACATGGCAGCTCACACCTGTCTGTAACTCCAATTCCAGGGAATCTGACACCCTCACTCCAAAGCACATGAAATAAAGTTACATAAATTATTTTAAAAAATAATTGTAGAAGAATGGAAGTTGGGACAAGAAGTTGAGCCAAAGAAGGCATAAGGTGACAGGCCATGTGCTTTTCTTTGTGAAGGCCCTGAGGAGGCAGGAAGTGGCCGCTATGGACCTCGGTATATCACCAATACAGGAGTGAGTGAGGATGATGACGGATCTGAAGATGAACTGGATCTGGATGTGTCCTTTGAGGAGGTACGGTCACCTCTGTTGTTGACTCTAGTATGTTTTGTATCCCTGCTGACCACAGCAGCTTAACCACAGAGTATGACCATGATACCCCAAACTGAAATGGACCCGTCAGCAAGGATTTGTTTCCTCTGACTATGAGACAGAGGGCAGGGGGTTGAGGGCATGTAGGGGTGCAGGGGTTGGGGGGGGGACACATAAATCAGCACTAGGGAGTTTCCTAGGTGGCTGTTATCCTATGAACAGCCTCTGTCTATAAGTAGCTTCATAAACTACCGAAAAAAAATGTAGATTTACCATCCACGGAATTTTGTAAGAAAATGAATGATTCCTTGGCAAAGCCATGCATTTTGTAATAGTTTAGTAAGAATAGGTCACAGAATATCAGCTTTATCACACCAGGATTTCCTGACTGATACAGGACAGGTGCTTAAACTCCCTGTGTCTCAAAGTCCTCCTCTGCAAACTGGGGTCAGGGCCTCTGTCTCACCGACATCCTGGGGTTTCTGGACATTCACAGTGAGCCTATGGTTCAAGAGCTGCATATATGCAATGTAAAGATGACTGACTCTGTGTTTATGCTAAGCCCTTTCCTTCTCTAACATAGGTTAAACCACTTCCTGCTACCAAAGCTGGGAATAGGGAGGTCTTGATAGAATCCAAGAAGACTGCTCTCTCTAACCCAGAGATGGGTTCCAGACATCTGGAACAACCTACCCCCGCGTCTCTCCCTGCAACTACCGTGGCCATCCCACACACCCCTGCCCAGCGGAAGGGGAAGAACAGTGTGGCCATGATGTCAAGGCTCTATGACATGTCCTGTGATGAAACTCTCTGCTCCGCTGACAGCTTCTGTGTCAATGACTACACCTGGGGAGGCTCACGATGTCACTGCAACCTGGGCAAAGGGGGCGAGGGCTGCTCAGAAGGTAAGCCCCAGAAAGGAAATGAACACAGCGTAGTTAAACCTGCAGAGTCCCATAGACAGTTGTGTGTTATAAACACAGCACCTTGTAGCCCCTTTTGTAAGACAAACCTTTCCTTTATGTATGGGTTGGTATACTAGCTCCCCCCAGGGAAAGTGAGAAGCATCTTCCACTGCCTCTCAGAGGCAGTAGCCCTGTTTCTATGTGTGTCTAATGTGAGGTTCTTTGAAACAGCTACCGTGAAATCATCTCAATAGGACCAGGAGGTGGACTGGACCACTATCACATCTCTATCAAAATGATAACTAGAACACCCAGAAGGGTGGAGTGGGCTCATGGCTGAGCCACCTGGGTACCGAAAAGCCTAGCATGAAAATGAGTGATGCTGAACTTCAAGCCACTCATTTCTTTTCCAGGAAGCAGGAACCCATCTTCCAAACCCAGTTTCTTCTGAAGAATTTCCTAAGAGGCTCCCTGATCCCAAGAGAGTAGTAGGTGTGAAAGGCAGAGAAAGGGAGATGGGAAGGAAGCTAAGTGTAGTCGATTAGATGAGGTTTTTACTGAGTGATAGGCAGACAATGGTGTCTGTTGATGTCTGCTTTGAAAAGAATGAGGCAAGAGCATTCTGTCACCTTGTGCCTTTTCTTTTAGATATCTTTATCCAGTATCCTCAGTTCTTTGGCCACTCCTATGTAACCTTTGAGCCTCTGAAGAACTCTTATCAGGCATTTCAGATCACTCTGGAATTCAGGGTAAGAGGGGCTGTCATGTAATGAGTGTCTATTGAACACATCTGATTACATCAAAGGACGACAGGGAAGAGGGAAAGTAAAAAAAAAGTATAACACACCCAGCCTGATTCGAAATCAGTCACCAAGTCTAGCGTGGGTAGGGTCCATTCACAATGTTCAAGTGCACAGCTGGGGGAGGATGGGTTTACAAGTCACCGACTAGGGAAGGTTAGATTCTCAGTGAGAATGCTACTTCCAGAGTGATGCATCAGGGGCAGGATTTCAGGACTAACAATGCATTCCATTCCCCAAACTCCGTTAGAGCAATCTCTCTGGTCCCATTCATCTAAGGATCAGCATCCAGCTGGTGCTTGGAGCTTAATGTGATTCTTTGAGCATCTTTGAAGAAGCAAAAGAGCCAGGGGTCTGGAAACCTGAACCCCTTTGCCATAGTGTTAACTGTCTAGGAGGTGGCCTGTCCCTCAGCTAACACACCCAGTGTGACTACCCAGTGGACTGTTGGTACTGCCTAGACAGAAGGAAAGTCGCAGATATACATGCTTCCCAGGTAGAGAGGAAGAGCGGGAAGGACACATTAGAAATGGAATGCTCATCAGTGATGGTAGAAAATGATGAGCACAAACAATGTGCTCTGTGTCTGGGGGTGCAGGACACAGGCTTGTATGCAAGCTTTGCAGGTGCATCCGCAAAGCCAAGGAAAAAGCAGCTTGGGTGTGGGCCTTCCTCACCTCAGAGCTGCTCCTCACACACTATTTATACCACTGTTACTTTTTAATGTGAAGGAACCGGCCTGGATATGTAGGGACTCCCAGGAGTCCATGTACTTGCAGCAGTAGGAAGGCAAAGGGGAACATTCACGTTTTGTCTTCATGAGTGTTTACAGAGGAGGAGGAAGGGGTGGCCATGGTTCATGTGGCTTTTGCTTGTGTGTTCACAGGCAGAGGCAGAGGATGGCTTACTGCTCTACTGTGGGGAGAGTGAACATGGGAGAGGTGACTTCATGTCCCTGGCTCTCATCCGACGCTCCCTCCAATTCAGGTAACTTTTACCCTAAGTCCTGTAGATCTTAAAATTCTACCACATACATAGTACACAATGTGGTCCATACAACTAGACTCCAGTCACTAAAGGAATAGTGTGCAGGAGATGAGCCAGGGCCATTTTCTCAAGTCCCCGAGAGCCGTGATGGGCAGAGTAGCCTTTGAAGTCTGAATTTTGGAATGTTCCCTCACTTACTCATTCTGATGCCAGTTAGGTATGGAACACCCACTGTGGGTGCATGGCAGTTTGGCAAAGGCCAAGGCCTCTCTTTCCTGAAACTCAAGTAGAAAATAAGATCTTCTCATAGCCTCCTGGAGACAAGATGGTCCACAGCTATGGAAGGGCAACAGGCTCCCAAAGAGGCCAGCACCTACCATGACTTCCCTGGGGTTGGGCTGAACCATGACTTGCCACCTGTACCCAGGTCATTTTTTTCTCCAGATGCTTTGGAAGCTGTTTTTAGTCAAGTTGATTTTTCAGGAAGGCAGAGTGAGGGCACATAATGTCTGTCTGTGAATGAATGACAGGCATCAGTCTTGACCCTGTCCATGGTACTCTAGCTAGTCCTGATGGCATCATTTCCTTACTGGCATCATTTCCTTACTGCCTGATCTTTGGCAGATGACATGAGCTATGAGAGTTGCCATTCCTGAAAGGATTATGGAGGGGATCACATGAGCTCTCTTGTGCTTAGCACAATGCCTGCCCAGTAAGTATATACCAATCCTAATGGTTTATTTAATTTTTTTAGGCATTAAAAAAATACTTTTGGGTGAAGGGAAGACAGCTGAGTCAGTGAAGTGCCTCCCATGCCAAGCATGAAGACCTGAGTTTGGATCCATAGCACCCATGTTAAAAGTCAGACATGCTAACACCCACCTATAACCCCCAAGCACTGGGAAGCAGGGACTATGGATCCTAGAGTTTGCAGTCAGCGAGCTCTGGGTTCAGGTACAGAACCAGTCTGAAAAAAAAAAAAAAAAAAAAAAAAACACAATGGAAAGCATAAAAGGAAGGTATCTGATGTTAACCTCTGGTGTCCATCTGGCTTGTGACATCTATCACATACACATGTGTAAACACACACACACACACACACACACACACACACACGCACACACGTCTTAAGTTCTTGGGGTTACCTTGACATTTGAGTATGCTTTGTTAGATGAATTGATTCTTGGATGCATGGTGAAAGGCACCAGGATTGGGCTAATGGTTCTAATCTCATGGGCTCTAGCACTCAAGGATGAGGAAGACACTCAGTGGCATGGCAGTATTGGCTATCAGGAGCTCCTTAGTGTAACAACTCTACCTGAGTGATGCTTACATCTCCCTCTATGAATCCTGTCCATGCTATCCCCACTAGTGAGGGTGGGGAGGCAATAGTCATAAGAAAGGGCCTAGTGTGGACATGCCAATCATGCTTTTTCCAAGAAGCAATCTTGGGGTCTGGGTGGAAGTGTCTGGATGGCTACTCTCAAGTTAACAGGAAAGTACTCAGAATTTCCCTGTCAGGCAATAGTAATTACTGCTGCCCTGGCCACAGAGACACTGGGAAAGAACCAGAATACTGCAGCCATCTCGGTGTGCATCTTCTCATTTCCATGCCGGGGTCTGAGCCAGAGTCTCCTTGGGGAAACCTCACCTGTGTGGGGCCCTGGATGTGGATGGAAGAGTAGCCTGCTTCTCAGAACTCCTGTGAAGACTGCATTTTTACACTTTATTAATATCATAAGAGAATCATTTGAGAATTGAGGAGATTCCTCAGAGAAATTTCTGGAAGCAGAATGATGCTCACTATTGTTCTCACATCAACTTTGAGCATCTGGCTATCTCTGGAGAAGAGACAAAGGATCCTACACCCCATCTGCTTCTGAGTTGCTGAGAAGATGAGACCACAGGTTAATAGGTCCCCACAGATGAAGGCTCTGAGACCATAGATGAGCAATACGTAGACCAGGACCATCAGAGGAAAGGAAGGCCCAGCTCTTCTGTGTAGAGTTATGTGGCTCTTGATAGCCATAGATACAACTCTGAACACATTAACTCTTAAATTAACTGTTAATCCAGATGTGGTGCCTCATGCTTATAATCTCAACACTCTGGAGGCTGGAGAAGCAGGATCATTGCCAGGACTACCTAGTGAGTTCTAGGCTCTTGAAGTACAGGGTGAGACTCTATCTCAAAACCAATGGAGAGGCTGGAGAGTTGGCTCAGTCAGCAAAATGCCTACTCTAGAAGCATGGAGAACCAAGTTTGCATCCCCAGCATCAATATAAACACACACACACACACACACACACACACACACACACACACACACACACACACCAAAACCAAAGAGAGGAACCATTGTCCAAGAAATGATGATGTGGAGTTCGAAAACATGAGCTAGTTTATTCTAGAATCTTCCTTCCCTTCTCCCTTCAGGTTTAATTGTGGAACTGGCATTGCCATCATCATAAGTGAGACCAAAATCAAACTTGGAGCCTGGCACACAGTGACATTGTACAGAGATGGGCTGAATGGGCTGCTGCAGTTAAATAATGGTACCCCGGTGACAGGCCAGTCCCAGGTGAGTGTGATCCCATACCCTTGTCTGGTCCTCAAGAGGAGATTGCTTCAGAGAGCAAGGTTCTGGACAACTCTGGGAGGCTGAATTTTCATAGGGCACACAGTAGAGCTGTGGTGGGGTCCCCATAGCTTTGCCCGTCTGAGCTTCCATACACACCTTCCATACACACTTACTGGGCAGATGCGTTGAACTTGTGAATAGTAATGCTCTGGGTGCACAATGCAGCACACACCACCTGTGCAAGGATGACTTATCTTTGCACAAGGTTGTCCAAGCCAGAGGTCAGGAAAAGCCATACGGGAAGCAAAGAACCCATCATTAGCTTCAGATACAAAGGTAGGCACAAGTGTTATGATCCTGTGGCTTTAACAAAAAGCCTGGAAAGAGTTGGCTTGTCTGGTTCCATACACAGGGATAATCCATTTATCCTTCTTGGGATGCACCACTGGAGGAGGAGGAAGTTAGTTATCTCTTGTGTCACTCTACAGGTCACTGAAGTAATCACATATCTGTTGTGCTCACAGTAGTTTGAAGATTATCTTTTAGAACAAACAGTTTGAATTAGTACCTGGCAAGGAGCCAAGCCTAGAGTTACAATCAGCAAGGTCTCTATATTTTCTAAAGGAAAGGGCAGCAAGGGAGTCTTTGTGCCTCTGTCTAAGCTTCCTCCCCGCTGCCAGGTCCTTGCTGTGCTACAAACAAGACATGATGAATATAGGTCCATGCCTCAAAGTCTTATTGATTTGGGTCAAAAGGAATAAGGAGCCAACTCTGGTGAAACTATATAGTACCTGGAAATTGCTTATGCCCATTGCTAAAGAGGAGAAAAGACAGGTTGCATTATTCTAATACAATGGTATAAAATGATCAAATTAATTTTGATAAGAATAAACAGTCTTCAATCTGGAGTGCAAAATACTACCATGAAAGCAGGATGGTTGAAAGCAAAGAGTTTTTATAAAGATTAACAAACAGAGTCACATGGTAGCCCCAATAAGCTAAGGAAGCACACTTCTGCATGGATGGAGATGTGGCATCCAGAGAAAAGTAGCCATCTTCTGTCTCAGTGGTTCTGGAGTAATCTAACCATTCTAAGAGGACATTCTAAGAGGTAAGATATTTCAGGGGCTGCCACTCAAGCAGGAAGTTGACCTGAAAGGTCCTCAGTGATTGGTTGACTCATTGGAGCTTTGTTAGCTTCGAGTAGCAAAGAGGAGGGCAGGATGGCAATTTTTTTTTTCTTTTTGCCTAGGTCAAGGAAAGATACTTGGGAAAGAAAGGTCAGCCTTCTGGGAGAGCCTTGGGAAGTCTGGCAGGTGTAACAGACTGTCTTGGCAATGGTTCCCTGTCCCAGAGGGTATTAAAAAAAAAAAAGTAGCATATATAAGCCATTGAAAGAGATCTGCAGATATGCACAGAATCCAGCAACCAGTGGGAACCTGCATTATATGAGGTTTCATATTTTTCCAATCCCAATATTTTATGAGTTTATCAAATATAGAGATTAACTGCAAAGAGCGTGTGATGTTAAGGCTGGTCAGGGTGAAGTTTGTCTCTGTATTACAAGGACTTTGAGAGCACAGCAAGTGTGAGCAGGCCCTCAGCTGGGAACTCTTTAATAATTGTCAGGAGACAGCAATTCTATTTTAAGCTGGCTCCCCAGAAACAAGCCCAAGGTGAAGTCCTGTACATAGGATGTTTTTAGAAAGTGTTCCCAGTTGGGAGGCCAGTTTTAGAGAGGAGAAATTGGACAGAAGAGAAGAAGGAGTAGTGAAGACTGAGAACACCACATGATTCTTCTCAATATAGTTTCCACCTGGTCCCATGAGAACAAGGGAGCAACATGTGCCTCAGAGCTACCCCAAACTATTAAAAGCTGCCATTGGGGACCCAGTGCACTCACATGCACTGACAGTCACAGCATACTCCAGGGAACCACAGGCTAAGGTCCAGAGCAAACTCACTGTCTTCATATATTTATGTCCCAGGAAAAAGCTTTAGGCTCCCTGCTGTGGCCCAGGACAGGGAACAAAACCAGAACAGAACAGTGAGGATGGGGTCCAGAAATGACTCCTGAGAATCTGGATGGAACAGGCCAAGAGAGCATTTGAGTTGTGTGATAGAAGTTGCTTGTAGATGACGACGATCACTTAAAACCTTCTGAGTATGGAGTGGCTCAGTCTCCCAATTTACACACATTTCTTGCCTGTTCATTGGAAAAGATTCAACAGTGATTAGACTCCCACTTGCTGGAAGTAACCACTTTAAGGGTACACATTATAGTCAGGGACTGATTTGGGACATTTTATAAGTTCTAGGACTGCACCTTCCCCCAAGCTCCCATGTTCATCATTTAATCTAGATGAATGAGATAGTCCTGTACTAAAAACAGAATGACCAAGAGTGTCTTAATTTTCTCCCACCTCACGTTCAGCCCTGTACTCTGTATCCTCCAAACTTACAAATCAGACTGTTGGTTTGGCCCTGGATCAGATTGTTTCCCTGACTCAAGGTAACACTTAAAAATTAAAAATAAAAAGAAAAAAAAAAAAAGGAATCATGTCCACAAGCAAATTTCAAGATATTTTGTAACACAACTTATTGGTTATTTTCCAGCAATGGCTCTTATGCTACTTAGTGTGAAGGTGGCTGGGATCATGAAAGTGCAGATGTTCAGGCAGATGTTCTCCCACACACCATGCCACCTTCAGATGCACAGAAGAGCCCCATGACCCACCCAAGATACACAGTAGATTGGTGTGAGGACTGGAAAGGATGCTGTTGGTTTTGGATGCCAGCCCGCTTCAGAGCCAGCTAGACTGGCTTGGATCTGACCTCCTTCCTTCCTTTACAGCCATTCCAAAACCATTGCTTCTGGAAGCACAGCCCTCCAAGGAGTCAGTGAGTTGACTATGATAGTCAATAACTGTGGGTTTCATTACCTAACAGGGCCATGTCCTAAAGACAAACCCAGATAAAGGAATCCCTAAGGTTTTAACCTACATCTTAGCCATCCCCCTCAACGCAATCTGTTGTGTTCTGGTTTTTCTTTTTCTTTCTATTTTTAAAGTGAGATAAAGTTTTCATTTTTCTTAAAGGGCCAGTACAGTAAAATTACCTTCCGGACACCTCTGTACCTTGGTGGCGCTCCCAGCGCTTACTGGCTGGTGAGAGCAACAGGGACAAACCGTGGCTTCCAAGGCTGCGTGCAGTCACTCACTGTCAATGGCAAGAGGATTGACATGAGACCCTGGCCACTGGGAAAAGCCCTCAATGGAGCTGATGTAGGTGAGTGACCAGGGCCTAGACTGGACCTAGGGGCTTCGTTTCTGGTCGGGATAAGCAGTGGGACAACTGGTTCACACAAGGCTTCAGGAGTGATGAGCCCAAGTCTGTGCTCTATGAACATATCCATTCATAGACCAAACTTGCTGTGCCTTGTGACCATCTTAGCCTGAGCTCATTGGTCACGCACTTTGACCTTTCACCCTGATGCATCCATGTATGCATGTGCTATTTGTGTGCCTGGTGCCCATTGAAGCCAGAAGAGGGCATAGACCCCCTGAAACTGAAGTTATATGTAGTTGTGAGTCACCATATGGATACTGGTATTGGAACCTGAGTCTTCTGTAAGAACAGCAAGTGATCTTTAGCCTCTATGCCATCGCTCCAGCCCCAGAAAAATCTAATTCTTGACCATAGTTTCCAATACTGTCTTGTCTACCCTCTCATTTACCCTAATTTTTAGAGGGGAGAAAATATTATTACAGCCACTATATAGATGAATAATGGGGCCTTGCAGAGTGAGGTGCTTTTCCAGAGTGACAGCAGAGTGGGGATTGCTTTAGAGTACCAAGAACACGTGTTCAACCTTGGACAGCAGCAGGGTGGCCCATTTTCTTCAGGGACTGCCTGAGTCTGCTAGATATATAACAGTGTAACATGGACTATGTGGGGGTAAACAGAAATCTGTTCCTTGTGGTTGAAAGAGCTGTGAGGTCAAGGTCCAAGTACAAGGGGTTTGGTTTCTCCTAGGCCTTCCTCCTTGGCTTTTACACGGCCAATTAGCTTCTCACCTCTTCCACACATGGTCAGTCTTTCCTCCGTGTGCACACCTCTTGTGTCTCAGGTGTCCAGATTCTCTTTCCTAAGGACATTGATGAGACCAGATTAGTACCCCACTCTTATGATCTTACGTAATATTAGAGGTCTTATTTTCAAACACAGCCCTTTTGAGAGTTAGGTCTTCAGTCTGTGTGTTTAGGAAATAGAGTTCTGTCCATAACACCATATTCTCTTACCAGTAGCTCCTTGTTCATAATAACCAGGGTATTTGGGGTGCCCCTGGACTCCCACTTTCAGTTCATGTCTTCTGCCATCCTAGGCTTAGGTCTATCTTTAACAGCTTCAGGAACTCAGGGAAGCTCTCTCTCAAAGACTGACTCCAGCAAAGACATGTCCACAGTGTCTTTAAGTGGTAGCCAGAGGGGGGCCCTCCTCTCCTCTTCTCTTCTTCTCACAGTCTTTAATTTCTTCCCTCTTTGAGAGTGAGCTGGCTGCTCCACATCCCCCATCCCCCAGGCCCCACAATGAAGCCCTCTTTCTCCTTCTGATTCTTTACAATCTGTTTGTGACACTGTCATCCTCTCTGGTCCCCAGTCCTCTTCCCCATGGGATTTCTTCCTCCCTGCCCCTCATCAGAGACCTTGAATGCCATTAACAAAGTAGTCTCATGGAACTCCTCAAGGAAGCGCCCAGCTGGCCTTCATGCCCCACTTCTATTCCCTCCTCTTGAAAAAGTTACATTGCAGAAAGATTTGAGTATTACTTTCTTCCCCGGGAGTCTGAAATAACCCAAAGACTTTACTGCTCGTATGAAACCAGCAGAACTATTGGGCCCCTGGCCCCATGAGAGTCTGGGTGTTAGACCAAAGCTGGTGTCTCTGGACACCGGCTGGGGCCATGTTCTCAGACTGAAAGGAGATGGTGGTCAGTTTACTTGACCCAGTGGCTAGAGACTGGGATTCTTAGAGACCCACCCTCCAGGATCTCTCCCAACCAGGGACTTTTAAGTGGTTTAGCCTCCTGAACTTGGTCTTCTTGTCCCATGTGAAATCTGAGCACACGGCCCTGCTGCCTACCTCCTCCTAGGGAGTCTTTATTGCTCAGGCAAGGATGGGGCTGGCCCAGCTGGGGTGACACGGCCAGATCAAGGAAGGCTGTTCATCTCTCGGGAGCTGGCTACCAAATCAGATAAGTGTGGCAGAATGCTGGCAAACAGTGTGGTTGGACTCTTTATATTCTGGCCCTTTGGACTCTTCCTGGAAAAAGTGCTTTGTACTCACCTAGTGTTTCCAGAGAGACTGTGATGAGGCATGCAGAAGAAAGACAGCCAGGGCAAGTCAGTGAGTTTCCACGTCAGGTGGATGATGTGTGTGAAAATGGCAAGGTAGTTCTTCCAGAATACTTGGCTTGTTTGATAAAAGACACATCCATCCATACATACATACATACGTATATACATATGCTCTCTCTCTCTTACACACAGACACACAAACATATACTCTCTCACACACTCACACATAGACACAAACTCACACACACACATACTCTCACAAATATATATGTATATATATACAAATTCTCTCTCACACACACAAACACACTCTCACACGCTCACACTCACACACAAATACACACTCACACATACTCTGTCTCTCACATTTTTCGCATACTCTCTCACACTCTATAATGCACACTCTGTCACTCTTATACACACACTCATATAAACTCTCACACACATATACACACATGCTTTCTCACACATACATAAACACACCCATGCTTTTTCTTATACATATATATATACACACATACTCATATATACTTTCACACACATACATTCATGCACACACACTCTCACACACACATATACATATACACATACTCTCACACTCTTTAAAAACACAGAATCAGTCTCTAACACACATGCACACACACTCTCACACACAAATATACACTACCTCACACATAAATACACACTCTCATCACATGTACACATTCTCACTGTCAAACACATAATCTCTTACTCACACACAAACATAAATACACTTTCTTACACACTCTCCTACACACACACACACACACATGCTCTCCTCACACACATATACACATATGCACTCTCACACACTCACATTCTCTTCTCTCTCTCTCTCTCTCTCTCTCTCTCTCTCTCTCTCATACACACACACACACACACACACACACACACTCACATCCTGTGACATGAAGATAAGTCTGAAGTGCTTTTCACTATGAGGCACCTTTCTGACCCTCTTGGAAATAACTGAAAGGAAAACCAGGCTTCCAAAGCATGTGCCAAGGCACCGTGGCACCTCCCCTTATCCTGTCCCAGAAGAGAAGCTCAGTGATGGAGTTCTGCTGTTTCCAGGCTTGCCTTGTGTGGCTGAGCTTTGAACCAGTGAGGCAGTGGCACTTAAGCTAATTGGGGTCACACAATGAGGACGCTTTTAACATAAACACTCAGGTGATGGGGGAGCTGCTGTTCATACCACTTTCGGGAACAGCAGAGAGATGGATTCAAACAGGAACAGTTCCATCATCCCCCTGGGTGGTTATAAAATGTGTCCTTTGATTTATTGTGTCCATCATGTTTGAAAAAGTATCTAGCTGTTCCAGAGGGACAAACCAACATGTGAGAAAGTGAGGAAGAGCAGGTTTCCCTCTGCTGAGAGCTAGTCTGTTGTGCAAGGGTGGACAGCAGACATGGGGGCTCTCCATGGTGCTGGCGTCAGCCCCTGGTGACCTGGCTTTGTGACCTGTACTCTGTTTAGGGGAATGTAGCAGTGGCATCTGTGACGAGGCATCTTGCATCAATGGAGGAACCTGTGCAGCCACCAAAGCTGACTCCTACATCTGCCTCTGTCCCCTGGGGTTCAGAGGTCGGCACTGTGAAGATGGTGAGACTATGGGCCCTGGCTGTGTGGGGATGCAGCTCTCCATCTTGCCCATTTAGCAAGTCCTGCATGTTCTTAAGGGATCCAGGTTGCTTTGCTGGGAGGGGTAGGAGAGTCTCAGAGAGTCAAAGCTTTAAACCAGTCACAGACATGTTCCTTTTAATAAGTTAAGCATGAGCTGGCTTCTCCATCCTTGGAAAGCCTGTATCAGTGTGGTTTGTAGAAGATTGACTTCAGTGTTCTAAAACCTCATGTTCTTCATAATATCCAACAGTTTCCAAGAAAATATTGGCAAAGTGTACGCACAAATAAATAACATGATAAGACAAATGTGTTCTTCATTTTACTTCTTTCCTCTGACCTAATAATTTATCCCATCTTTCTATTCTGTATCATGTAAATACACACGTGTATACAGACATGTATATACATATACATGTAATGTACAACCACACAATATGTACATACAAACATTCAGAAATAATAACTGAAAGTTTTAAAGATTTTTTTGGGGAAAAACAATACGAAGGCTTGAACCAGCTTTAATTTTTCCAGAAATCAAAAATTAAAAAGAAAAGAGAATAAAATTGGAACTAAGATTACAAAAAGTACTCAAATTTATCTATGAATGATTCAGGTTTGAAACTAAGACACTCTACAGGGGAATTCACGATGTCTGTGGAAAGGTGTAAGTGAGCCAGGGCTGGCCAGGAGTATCTGGGGTTTCTTTAACCTCACTTACGTAAGAGGGGCTGATTCTTACTCACCTGCTCTGTCACCTTGGGTCAGTAAGTAGTGTTGGAGGTTGTTCTGCTCCATGAAGTCACAGGGAGCAAAGTCTCCACCCCTCAGAACGTTTATCTAGCCATGGTGTCAGAAAAACACCAGGGAAGGAAGTTTTTGGGACAGGCTGGAGGTATCATATGATATTCCACCCACTCACTCCCCTGGCAGAACTCAGCCAGACCACCCACTACCCACAGGGCAGCTAGGAGATGTAGGTAAGTCCCTGCCCAGAAGGAAAGCAGCGCAGCTCCATGCAAGCCACTAGCCGGTCTCAGGCCACACCAGGATCTCTTAACACTCTGCTTGTCTCTTCAGCATTCGCCCTGACCATCCCTCAGTTCAGAGAGTCGCTGAGGTCCTATGCTGCCACACCCTGGCCCCTGGAACCCCAGCATTATCTTTCTTTCACGGAGTTTGAGATCGCTTTTCGGCCAGACTCAGCGGATGGTGTCCTTCTGTACAGCTATGACACGGGCAGCAAGGACTTCCTGTCCATCAATATGGCTGAGGGCCATGTGGAATTCCGCTTCGACTGTGGTTCTGGGACTGGAATTCTCAGGTGAGGGCCAAAGCCTTGTGCAACTTTCTCCTCTCCAAAGCCACAGCCACCACTATGACCACTAAATTGCTACCCACCACCCTCTTCCTGTTTTCTCTTTGCCAGCATCTGTGGAAGCTGGCCCTGCTTCTGAACTATGCCAAGCCACCTGTAGATCATGTACTTATTCTCCTCCTCTTCTCTCTCTCTCCCTCCTTCCCTTCTTTCACTAAAGGTCTATCAAACAGGTATTAATTCCCAGCTTCATTTGATGAAAAATGGGCTTGCTTCCTATCAGAGCAACCTGCCTCCATTTTCCCCTGAGGACATGCAGTACTTTCAGTAGCCAGCCACTCAGGGAACTGTAACCAATCCCCACCTCACCCAGAGCAGCGTATGTTGGGCACTCCACAAATAAATGTTGACTATGAAAAAGATATTAATAGGGGCTGGTGAGAGATGATTCAGTCACTACAGTGCTTCCTGCACTGGAATGGGGACCTGAGGTCAGATCCCCAGCACCCATGTCAAAAGCCAAGAGCAGCAGCACACATCTGAAAGTTCAATACTTGGGGGCAAACAGAGCTCACTGGCCAGCCATTCTAGCCAAATTAGTGAGCTCCAGGTTCAGTGAGAAACCCTGCCTCCAAAATCAAGGTGAATAGTGCTTGAGAAGCACACCTGACATCAACCTCTGGCCTCAATATACACATGCAGGGGCATACACACACACACACACACACACACACACACACACACACACACACACACACACAGAGGCACACACAAGGCACCACATATGCATATACACATACACATACATATACTCCGGAAAGATCAAATTGCAACTTTCCTCTTGAACTATTTCCCTGATGGTAACTCACAACTTGGCGGTTGTTTTCCACGCTCATTTCCCAGGAAGGAGACCGACAGTGACTCCTCCGTGTTGAGGTAGGACATGGGATGAGGGTTTCAGTAGCATGACAGTAGAGGGGACTCTTAAAGCATTTGCTCATCCTTGCCAAATTGGAGGGAACAGCCAAAACATTCATCTTGTTATCTAGTCTGAACTATTAAGTACCTTCAAAGAGCCCATGTTCCTCTACAGTGGTTCCATCATGGCCTTTGAAGTCCCTTGGAGCCTTGTTTGGTAGATGTGAGTTTTTCTTGTTTATGTCTCCCTATTTAAAAAACAATCATTTGTGTTTTATTTCTAAAATATTTTATTTATTCTTGAGAATTCTGTACATATATGCTGTGAAATATAATCATATCTATTCCCCTGTTTACACCTTCAGTTCTTCCCAACACATTTCCTTCCCAACTTCATATCCTTTTTTTTTTTAATAACTCACTAAGTTCAGTTAGTGTTGTTACCTATGTGTCTGTAGGTGCAGGGCCATCTACGGGGTCCTGGGAATAGTACCAATGACCATACCCCCACAAAAAGAATGACTCTCCTTTTCCCAGCAACTGCCAACTGCCAATAGCTCCTTGATAAGACTTGGGAGCTGGAGATCACCAGTGTTTTGCTGGCTTGGTCTTGCACAGGTAACTAGAGCTTCTGTGATTTGACACTTGCCATAGCCACACCAAGTCCAGAAGACAGCATGCTATAGTGCTCCTCCCCATCCTCTGCCTCCTACATTCTTTCTGCCTCTTCTTCTTTGCTGATCCCCTGGTGGCAGGGGTGCATGGGTGAGGGTGAGAATGGGAATGATCTAGTTGACCTGCTTAAGCTATTTTTCTGTTGTGCATCTTTTTACTGGCTTCTGCACACAGCAGAAAGACGTTTGTCTGGCCCATGTTGAGAGCAGCCCAGGTCTATGGGTGTAAGCATCAATATCAAGATGTCAATGACAGCATGGCCTCTTACTATGCTTCTCTTGGAGAACTTTTAACCTTCAAGCTCAAGGGCCCCTAATCTTAATACAGAGGTCACCACTGCTATGTTTGTCTAATTCTTTTTTTTTTTTTTTTTAAGTGCCTGGGACTTTGCTTAAACCTTGCCACAGGCTTTCTGTCTGTTTATTACTTCCAAGGAAATTGTGGCTGTACTCAGTGGTTGTTCATTTTGCTAGCCTGGCATTTTTAGAAGGCATATGTGGGGGAGATGTTAACACCACTCATTGCTCTAAACTGGTGACTATTTTGTATGGTTGATGGGAAATGCTGTCTCTATTAAGATTCAACTGTTAGTCAAAGGAATTTTATTTTTGTCCTTGTGACTGAGTTTCTACATTAGGTGACACCTCCCACCCTGAGAAAGGGACAAATATTTTTTCCCTCTAGTTATGTAAAACATTCTATATCTCAAGACAACTTTGTGGGTATTTAATTGATTCAATTTACATATGATTATGCAAAACAGCATAAGCAATTCACTTAGAACTATATGTCAAGTTTAGAGAGGACAACACCTTGATAATCACCTTGCACTTTGAATCACCCCTTCAGGATAAAGAATGACCTTAAGATCTGGAGGCACAGGTATGCCTCACCCTTCTTCTGAACACTTTACTGTCCCACCTGCCCCTCTGCAATAGCAAATCCCAGTTTGGGGTCACTGGCAGCTAGAGCCTAGAGTGGCCAACATTTCTTTTTCTAATGGCTATACCAATTTTCAATAAGAGGCATTTTAGTTTTTTACTCTGTGAGTTATCCTTTTCCTACCTGTCAAGGAAAGTGATTAGAGAAAAAAAAATTCTTAGATCCTGAGTGAAAATAAGACAAGATTCACCAGAGATCAAACTACCATTGGCCTCCCATCCCACCTCTGTTCCATGCAGGGTCATGTCCCATGCAAGGTTATCCCAGCTGGCAGCAGGGATCACTATTAATATCTCACATGCCTCTTGGGAAGTTATTTATTTTGAAAACTGTTTCAAAGAATCGCCACTTAATTAAGAAAATTTGGTGAAATTCTGAAGCGTAAGAAATTATGGAATTGGCCTAGTCATTTTAATTTTAGGAAAAGGGTATTGTGGTCAAAATCATTATGAGCTTGATTCAAACATCAAGACAATTGGAATGAGCTCTCGATGACTGTGATCAATATAACTGTGCAGAAGACGGTATCGGATTGACAGGCAGTGACCTCTGCAGGACAGGAACATGACAAGTGTGCTGTTAGTCATTATGGAAATAGACCACTTTAAAAGGCCTGCTTGTTTCTTTATTGCATATTGATTTAGCCAAGGTGATTAAATTCTAATTGCTAAGGACAAATCACAAAAGCATTTGCCTGAGCAAAGGAATCAAATTAGGGGGTGCTGACCCTTTAATAATCATGCCATTGGTATTCTTCGTAGTTTTCTAAAGATGATACCAGACCGAAAAGTAATTGGGAAGTTCAGTGAAGGCCAAGAGCTAAACATTGTTAGAAATAGAAATGCAATAATTACATTCTTTCTGCACACCTCACTCTAAAAAGTAATGTGTGGAACCCCTGCAAGTAACATTTCAGCGTCAAGTGCTCCCACATTGACTTAGTAACTGAACTTTTAAGGTCATCTGAATCCCATTCAAAGCACCAGTGAACACAGACTCCGTTTCCCCATGTCCTCATTCTTTGTGTGCTGCTCTAACAGACTGTGGGAAACAGGAAGAATTTGTGAAGAACAGAAACTTTATTGAGCCTCGGAAATCCAAGGTCAAATGACATGCATCCTGGCAAGGGCTTTCTTGTGTCACCCCAAGGGAGAAATAGATGAATATGAGAATACATCTGCATGAGCGTGCAAGAAGGAAGGGACTGAAACCTAGACTTTTATGAAAAAGCCCAAGTGATCATGACATTAATCCACTCATGAAGCAAAGACCATCTTTTGGTCTTCTCCCAAAGTTCACAACTCTCAGTGTTGCATTGGGGAATTAAGTTTTTAATACATGATCTTTGAGGGCATTTTCAAACCAGAGCATTTTTTCCCCAATATTCTATTATGAAAAATTTCATAATGAGCCAGGTATGATGGTGTACATCTATAATCCTAGCACACAAGAGGCAGAGGCAGGCAGAACTCTGTAAGTATGAGGACAGCCTGGTGTACACAGCCAAGTTCCAGGCAAGTCAGATTTACATAGCGAGACCTTATCTTAAAAGCCAAACAAGGGCTCGCAAGATGGATCAGCTGGTAAACATGCTTGCTGGGTGTCCTAGTTGCTCTCTATTGCTGTGACAAAACACCACAATGAAAAACAGCTTGTGGAGGAGAAGCTTGACTGGGCTTACTCTGCCACGTCACAGCCATTTACTGAGGGAAGTCAGATTATCTACGCCATCTCCACTAGGACTTGGTATCTTTTCTGTAGCTGCAAGCCAAAATAAACCCTTCTTCCTCTGTTAAGTTGCTTCTTGTTGGGTATTTGAGCACAGCAACCTGAAAAGTAACTAATACAGGTGGGTGCCTAAGGTGGCATTCATTTCATCACGGCTGTACTGATGGAATAGTAGTGTACACCTGTGACATGCCGACTCACATTCAGTTTCCATCTGTATTAGTTAGGAGTCTCCAGAGAAACAGAATCAGTGGGGGTATAGATAGAGATGTAGGAAGATTTGTCTGGTGAGACTATCTCTTATGATTATGGGTACCAAAGCATTCCACAGTTTTCTTCAGGGAGGCTGGAAGCCAAAAAAAATTCTATGGCGTAGTTGTGCCCAAGCCTACAGGTAAGTCCATGACACAAGTCTCAGTGTGAGTCCAAAGGGCCAAGAGCCAAATGCTAGTGACAAGTTCTGAGCCATGTCTCAAGAACCAGGAGTAGTGCTACTGTCCAAGGGCAGGATGAGAGGGATGCCCAAACTCCAGCAAAGGGAGAAAGCCCACACTCTTCCTGTCTTTTCATTCTGTCCGAACCCACAGCAGATTAGATAATGTCCATGTGCAGCGGTGAAGGCCGTCTTCTTTGCTCAGCTCATCAATTCAAAGGCTTAGCTCTCAGAGATCCCTCCTAGAGACACCCCCACAAAATTCTGTGCCTGTCAGCTGGGTTTCTTCGAGCAGTCAAGTGGACATTGAATGTTAACGTCACATCTCTCTTTGACAGGAGTGAGGATCCCCTCACCCTCGGCCAATGGCATGAGCTGCGTGTGTCTCGCACAGCGAAGAATGGCATCTTACAGGTGGACAAGCAGAAGGCGGTAGAGGGAATGGCGGCGGTAAGGACACGCCTGCTTCTCTCAGTGGTTGGTGTGGCCCAGACCATTGTTTTCCACTGATGCTGGTAGAAAAGCAGCATATGAAGGGGGCTGCTAAGTGGCTCAGGGGGTTCAAGTACTTGCCACCAAGGTTGATAGCCTGTTTGATTCCCAGAATCCACAGAGTGGAAGGAGAGAATTGGCTCCTGTGAGTTGTCCTCTGACCTTGACATGTGTGCTGTAGTACGTCATGTATGTAGACACACACACACAAAACACATAAATGTTATTTTACTTAAAGCGACATCATGTAGCATCTGAGTACATAGACTCTAGTGCTGAGGCTGAAATCCCAGCTCTGCATTAGACAATTATGGTTCTATTCTGTCACTATAAAGGGGAATGGGGACAATGGTGCTGACCTCACAGGGCTGTTATAAACCTGTGAGTTATACCTTAGCTAATACTTAGTAAGCAGGGTGCTTTTAAGAACTCTCCTTTCACACACACACACACACACACACACACACACACACACACACCAACCTGTCCTTGTCATCTAGATGATGTGGTAGCTGAGGTCACAGACCCAGGAATGTAGGGGTGATAAGTTTGTCAAGAACATGCTACAAAATAAGACTCCCAAGCTTCCCAATCCAGCTTCACCGCTCACCAGTGGTATGAGATCAGGGTGGTCATGTGACGGCTGAGCTTAGTTTTTTTCTCATTGGCACCATTATCCTCATATCAGTGGAGACAGTCCTGATGAGGACAGCACACTGCGGAGAGTCCTTGTGAGAATTAGGAGAACTGCATCAGTGGATCACAGCAGGGCCCGGCACAGGGTCAGGTCTATGTTGCTTCACTTGCCGGTCTCATTAGTTAAGACTGTGTTACTACTATCGACTCAAGGGCACAGAATTTCCACTGTGGTTGATTTTATTTCCAAGGTCACATCCAAAGAAAAGCAACATTTTTTCCAAGAGGAGATGAGGACAATTTGCATGAAACTGTAGGCTACTTCTTTCCCTCCTTGAGTGTGACGGCTGAGCCTTGCCTCTGTCAGCAGGAGGGATGGTTGTTCAAAAGCCCAAATGAAGCTGCTCTCATCCCATTCCCTGGAACTTGAAGTGCTTTCAGAACTTGGAGTTTGACTCGAAGAACAGTCCTGCTGTTGACTCCACAGCCTTCTTCCTTTCCTCTAATAACTCATTTCAACTCTAGAGTCAAAGACAAGGGAGAAAGGCTTGCACATGACAACTTCAGCTTGAACTAATCTTCTGTTGCACCACAAGGATTCTAGAAGGTCCCTGTGCTTTCCTTCATGACCTTGCATTAAATTAAGAACTGTAAGGGGCTGGGGTTTAGCTCACTGGTACTGTCCTAGCCTAGCATGGATGAGGCTTAGGCTCCATCCCAAGCATTACAAACAGCAGGAGTCAGGCCCTGTAGGTACTCCTAGAGGTAAATGGAGCATGGTCCTCTATGATCATCTGCCTCTTTTTCTTCATCCCCAATCCACTCTTTTCCCTCTGACCAATGATCTTCCTAAAATGCATAGCCTTCTCTTGCTTCAGACTTGCTGCCTTTTGGGTCAAGGTCAAACCCCTCACTGGCTTCTGAGGTCCTGCACTACCTGGTCTTCCTAGCCCTGTGGTATACTGATTGACCCCCCAACCCTGACTTCTTCCAGTTCCACGGTTGCTATTCTTCCTTGGTCAGCTCTCCCAGCTACCCATGGACTTGCCTATGTTTCCCATTAATATAAACCCACAGAAGACAAGGCCTGGGTCTTTCCTACAGCATTCAATATATCTCTTTAGCACAATAAGTAGATGCCTAATGTTTGTTAAGTGGTTTAATGACACTGCTATTTGTATTTCATCTGTCATAAACATAGACTTTTAAAATACTGATTTATGTGCGTGGGTATCTGTGTCTGTGTGAGCATGTGCACTTCTATGTGCGTGCACACACCCATGTATGTGGGGAGGGGCCAGAAGAGACTGATGGATTCCCTTGGAGGCATTTGTGAAATCCCTGGCTTATTACATGGGTGCTATGGTTTGAACTCTGGTCCTGATTGCTCAGCAAGTACTCTTAACCACTGAGCCATTTTTCCAACTCCAAGAATAATACCTTGTTGCCTAAGTGTTTTGATGCCCAGTGATCTCAGATTTTGGCTTATTTCTGTTGTCTTATGATAGTTTCACATATTTTTTATGGCTTATGTTGAACTTAGATAGTGTTATACATATCTTGCTACCTGGAGCCAAGGGAAGACAGAGATATTCCCCAAAAACTGGGGGGATGGGAAAACTTCTTTGCTATTTAAATTTATTTGATCACAAGAACCCACAAGATGCATTCCCTTTGTCCTTTGTCTTGAAGAGGTTCTATCCATGCTATTCCCAAACAGAGCAATAGGCACGTATTGGAATGCTGATAGTGTGTTTAACACTGGGCAAAGTCTAACTAAAGAGAATCCCAGCCCTCAGAATAGGCTAAACTGTCACCAACACCTCTGGAACATCATCTCTTTATAACACAGGGTTAGTTCTCACTCATGCACATGGCCACCAGTGACTCAATACAGATGGAAGCAGAGGACAGAAAGGGTATAGAGGTCCACTCCCAAGTTCTGAAATCTTCTGCCCAGAGAAGCGCATTGCTTTTCTGCTCCATGGTCTCACCTGAGCTCCACTCCTGGGAGACAGTTTTCCCGAGGGTGGAGTATGAGCACTGCTCATCAGTGGAGAGTGATGTAGTCTATGTTGTACCCAGAGTCCCCCAATGACCACCAAGAGACTGAATCCTATGCAAAAGCAAAGCATCTTTTTATTACTACAAGTTAACTCAGGACTCTCCATCGGTGTGACACAGCAGCAGAGCAGGAGAGACCCTGAGTAGCAATGGGGCAGGGTTTTTAAAGCAAGGAGGGATTGGGGGTCTACAGACTTCATAGCAACAGACTCAGGATTGGTTTATGTGAGTGGCAATCATGTTAGTAACTTTCAATTGGCTAAGGTTAGTTGGGGGTTACAGTTATCCATTTTTTTGGCAGGTCTGGACAAGTCTCAGGCTTTGTCCTTGAGCTGCCATGGAGGCTGACTGGCCTAGCACATACTGACTGTGGGGGCTGACTCAGTGGCCCAGGCTTTTACATTAACCCATGCACATAGGTTAAGTTGATGAGGGGCGCCAGACAGTAAACAACTGGCTGAACCTTGAGCGGTCAGAATGGGAGCTTACATGCAGAAAGGGAGCTCCTGCAAGGATTATGTCTTTTGTTCATGGCCCTCCCAGAAACTGCTTGCTCAAGTCTCAGGAAACTGAAATTGAGGCCTGATCTCTGTGAGAAGACTGAGCAGCCTGTTATGGCATCTGCTTGGTCCTTTCAGTCTATACATGCATTGGGATTCAGATATTATATTAGGATCCTATTTACATGCAATGAAACCGAGCCTCAAGTCCATGGGTTCAGTTACCACACAAAACAATGTGAAGGTCCAGCCAATGTGCAGCCAATGTGCAGCCCGGTTGCTGTGATGGCTCGGGAAGCTGTTGTCATCATCTATCCTAAAGTCAGTCTGTGACTTGCTGTTTTCTTATGTCCTGGCAGGGAGGCTTCACGCAGATTAAGTGTAATACGGACATTTTTATTGGCGGAGTCCCAAACTATGATGATGTCAAGAAGAACTCGGGCATCCTCCATCCGTTTAGTGGGAGCATCCAGAAGGTACAGCTTCGCTTCCTCGTGCTTGATGTCACTCTTACTGTATGTACACAGTGTTTAATGTGATAATCAACGTTATCTGCTCTACCTCAGGAAAATGGTTTGAGAAAATGCCGAAATGGTTACAATTTTACTTTGTAATGCTTACAGTCTCGTTTCCCACACTGGGTTTCTTCTGTTCGGTAGAGAGTGATTCTGTGAAGTCAAGGTGATTTTTTTTTTTCAGCAGAAATTCCCTAACTTTCTAGGGATATCAGGAGAGATAACTGACACCAGGATGTCACAGACACTTGTGTGACCAGAAAAGGGGCAAGCAGAGGCAGGAAGCAAGCTCAGCTTAGGCCGTTCTCGGAGTTACTGTGGAGTTTGTTCCATGTAAGAGCCAACTGTCATCGCCACCCACCCATCCACGATCGGTTGTTCCTCATCAATCATACAATGGAGCTCTCGGGTTCCAGGGACATGCTCCAAAAGGGTGACGAGAAATAAAATGTGCTTGGCAAGTGGAAGATGCTGAGTCCACTCCCACATATCTTCCCAGTCCTTCTCTTGGGGTTGCCCAAGATCCCTCAGGTCATGAGTCAGACTGACTCAGAGCCCAGACTTGCAGGGTTGCCAGCACTGGAGGAAAGTGAGCTTGGACCCTTGCTCAGCCTCATCATGTTTCCCTTTAGTGATGACGGGTGGCATGGGGACCAAGGGAGGGCCCCAAAAGTAAAAGATGAAAGAGTGGCAACACTAAAAGGAAGTCCTATCAGAACGTGGAGACTGTGCTCTGGGAAAGGCCCCTGGTGTGTGTGTTGGTTCTGGAAAAGTCCAGCCAACATCTGCTTGTTCTCACATACCTTTCTGATGCTGAACTACAATATCATTGGCATCTCAGATCAGACCTTGGTTCCCCACAAGAGGTACTGGTCACATTTGCACAGGTTCGAGGGATGAAAAAGCTCACCCACACTGCCCTCCCTCTTCAAGCTTTGCCTCTGGCTCACAGGGCACACAGTCCCTCTCCCCTGCCCTCCAGAAAGGCTGTCCTTCCCTTTTGAGGCACTGGCTCTGCCGTGGCCAGCAGGGAGACAAGGGCCGGGCTTATACTGGCTGGAGCACACACTGCTGGATTTCATATTTTTCACCTGCGGCATGAAAGAAGGAGATTAGAGAAGGGCCAGGCTCCTCACTAGTGGCTTCTCAGATTCAGGGCCTAGAGAGGTTTCCTCCTAACCTCGAAACACTCACCAAGGGTGAGGTACATCTTTGGAAACGGAGGTAGATTCCCAGTGAGAAGCACCTCTGCTAACCTCACACCCCAGACAACTGGGGGATCCCCCAGGGTACTTCTGTGTCTCTCAGTTTGGCAAGGCTAGTAGCAGCAGCTCGAGGGACATAGGCATTGTGTACCCTAAGTCAAGGGCTAAAGAGTGGAGAGGAGGAGAGGCACCCAGTGACATTTCCCAGTAACATATTACTTTGCCCAGAGCCATCTGTCAGGAAAGAAGAAGCAGGCTCCTTGCCTCAGGAAGTACATACACGGTGGAGCAAAGGCAGAGCCTGAGCTTTGCTGCAGTTCTGTAGAGGGTGCGGAGAGGGAGGAAACTCTGAAATGTTGAAGAAGAAAGGGGGGGGCGGGAATTGGCAGGGCCTGGGTTCTGATTTCGGTGACATCCCACAGTATATGAAGGAAGTTTACCAGGAAGCTGACACAGAGGAATATGGGTGAGGGGGTCACTTCCAGAAGCAGAAATCATTCAAAGACAGCTACATCACCAAAGCCCACCCCAGCATGGGTGACAGCTCACAAAAGCCAGAAACCTGGAGCACATAGCACAGTCTACAGGTGGCTCAACATGTTGGAGTGTCCTTTCCCAGAGGTTCAGTTGGTCTGATCCTCTTCTATTCAGTCTGTCTGGTCTCTGCCTCCTCCAGGTTAGAGGCCCATCTCTGTTTCTTTCAGGCTGTCAGGCCTGGGCAGCTCAGTCTGAGAGTCTTCTTTATAGCTTAGCTTGTCTGTCTCTCAGCAGACTTTACTGTTCATGAAATCCCAGGAGAAAGAGCCCTAGTAAATCTGGTCAGTTTCAGGGACTTCCTGGAGCTGTTTGAGTTGTTTACTTCCTGTCTCATGGAGTGTCTCTGTGAGGTGGACTGCTTTGGTTTTTAGAGGTAACTGATCACAGCAGAGGGCCCTCCTCTACAGCTTCCCCCAAGGACCTTTCCATTGCCCTTCATTTGAAGGACCACCAGTCCAGCATGCAGATCTTCTTTCTTTGTTAACCTCCTTCATTATATTTAGCTCAGGTTGGTAAACTGCAAGTTTGTTTTCCCCAAGTCTTAAATTTCTTTGTGTTTCTCTATTCTTAGATCATCCTGAATGACCGGACCATCCATGTGAAACACGACTTTACATCTGGTGTGAATGTGGAGAATGCGGCCCACCCCTGTGTGGGGGCCCCCTGTGCCCATGGGGGAAGCTGTCGGCCCAGGAAGGAGGGTTATGAGTGTGACTGTCCCTTGGGCTTCGAGGGCCTGAACTGCCAGAAAGGTACATTTGGGGTCTTGGCTTGGCTTCTTGGAGGCCATGGAGGCCACAAACTGATTTATGGGGACCACTCATTTTAATTTTTTCCCCACAGTACTGAGACTTGAACCCAGAGCCTCACACACACTCGGCAAACACTCTGTCATTGAAGTATATACTGAGCCCTTTCTGTAGTTTTTTATTTTGAAAGAACATCACACTAAGTGGCCCAGGCTAGCCTTGAACTCATCTATAGTCCAGGTAGGCCTTGAATTTACAAACCTACTGCCTCAACCTCCCAAGATGCTGGCAATCCCAGGGACGGTAAGAGCAGTACTCTTAAGGGGAGAATTGGTATTACAGGTACAGCTATATTGGTCATTTTGATCACCAGCTTCAGTAACATATCAGGTAGCTAGCTATTACATCATATAAGCTACTACAATTGCTGAAGAAGAAATGAACAGTGCATTAGTTCTCCAAAGTTAAGTGTACACAACCTTCCGTCCAGTGCTCTGTGCCCTGAGACTGTACCAGTCTGTGTCTCAATGTTCTCATTCGCCAAGAACTGCAGTGCAGACTAAATGAGGCAATGTCTAGAAACATGTAGAGGCTGCCTGCTGATGGCCACACTGATACTAGCCACTATTATTACTGATGAGAAAAATAAGCTCCTCTAGCAGGTGCTGTGAAAGTCCCCGTCTGAAAGGTTAGGTGGGCCCCAGACCACAGACTCTACTTGACTCTTCCTATACCTACTTCAGGGAAGCAGAAGCCATGGTCTTGACATCTAGCGGTGGCCTGTCTGTGCCTGTCCATATACGCCCAGAGTCTACACTATACGCCCAGAGTCTACACTACATCAACCGTCTTATTTCTAACCTCAGAATGACCCGCCTGCCTTAGAGCTAGTTTTTGACTAAAGCAAACAGGTCTGAAGGAAATTTGTCAGTGAACTTGGGAAAGAGCCTCTACTTGCTTTCCCGTGTTTCCACTTGTTACAGATGCCTGATTTTTACCACAACAAGAACACTCTAAATTTTACAGGTGGATATTTTGCATATGTGAGGGTAAAGGAATTATTTACAGTGGTCATGGAAAATACAAAAGGTGTCAGTTTGCCAGTTAAACAGCTTCAGTAGCATCTCTTACATTTAAAATGACTTCTGGAGTCGGACAGAGCATGACATCACCCTTTTTTTTTTTTTTATTAAAGCAAAGAAGAGTAACTGTTTATGAATCTCAGATTCTAATTCTAACAAGCACAGTGTTCAGGAGCTAACGGGTGATATTTGGAGGAGGGGCTACTTCCGGAGTGGCCTGTTCCTTTTGGAAATTGGGTTTGGAGTCAGGGGAAATGGCTCGGCTAATAAAGTACTTGCTGTATAAACACAAACACCTGAGTTCAGCTCTCCAACACCCATGTAAAAAGCCTGGTGTGAGAGGACATGCCTTAAAATCCCAGGACTTGAAACATGGGGATAGGAAAATACTGGGGCTTATCAGCCAGCTGGTCTTGTGGAACTGGTAAGCTCCAGCCTCAGTGAGCGATCCTGTCTCAAAAATAATAAACAAATAAATAATAAAGATAATAAATGGTGGAGAGTCACTGAGAAAGACACCTGATGTCAACCTCTGTCTTCCACACACAAGTACAGACATGTGTGCACATACCACACACACACACATACACACACACACACACACACACACACACACACATGAACAAAATTTGAATTTAGGGCTCATCCTTCAGTGTTGGCCCTAAGTCTGGAGGGTCACAATATCTTGTTTCTGACACTAATTGTCTCAATATAGGGTATGGGTTATATGAACACTTAGCTTTGGGGGTTAAAGAGAGAAGGAAAGAGCAGGTTATGCCCTTGGTAGCCCTGTGTCCTGATACAGAACTTCATCTGGATCAGATATACCATGTTCACATCGTGGCTCTGGGACTCTAGGCTCATGGCCAGTGAGAAATAGGTCTCACCAGAATGGGAGGGCAGACCTCAGCAAGAACCTAGGCTCCTGCAAGATCTGAAGGAGTAGGCCAGGGCTCTTTACTGGCAAAGAAGGCTAGAGGCTGGTGAACCATCAGCTGCCCTGCATGTGGCCCTAGTATCCCTTCCAGCTCTGAAATGAAAATTCTGCTTAGGACATGGAGGCTTTGCGAATGCCAGGAAGGATTGTATATGGGAGGTATTGTCTACATCCCATATCTCCTCTCTTGTGACAATGACCTGGGAGGATTAAAGGGGCTCTGTGACAGTTTCTTCGGGTTGTAGTAGGCACAGAACTGTGAGTCATGACCTCTAATGCTGCTGTGATATTGGGCATCTTCTCCATCGGAAAGGTTGGAAAGAAAGGGAAGGGAGATAGGCCGTGGCCATATTCCTTAGTGAGGGAAGACACTGTAAGCTGGGGTGGAGACAAAGTTTCAAAGAGCAAGAATGCTTAGAAACCACCTGCGGTTGTCAGGGAGAATCCTGTGTCATTCTACACTACAGCTGGAAATTTTCCTACTTCATAACTAAACTAAACTCCAAAACGAGAACCTGTTCTAAACACTCTGCACAGAAGTTTGACTAGTCTGGAGTTTTTGTTATTGTTGCTTATGATTTTATTTTTTTAAAACCTGGTCTTGCTGTGAAGCTCTGGCTGGCCCGGTACTCACTACCAATGATGACCTTTCATTGCAGACACTCCTGCCTCAGCTTCCCAAGTGCTGTGATTACATGCATGTCCTCTGATTTTTCTTATTCTTGATGTTATTTTAAGGAGTGGAGCATTGCATTAATACCCAGAACCAGACCTCACATAAGCCTCTGGAACTGCACTTCCTCCAGGAGGAAGATGATTTTCTAGAGTGTTTCTCTGCTTTTGCTATACTCCTCAGGGCTGTAGTCAGGACATCTGACATGTCTCATCTTTTGATGTCCTGTGAAGATGGGGTGAGAAAAAGATTCCAAACCTGTGCAGGCCTGCAGACCACCATGGGGAGTACACACACACACACACACACACACACACACACACACACACACATGCACGCACACTTTGTCCTCCCTGTGAGGTGGGAGGGAGCAGCAATAGTGCCCACATAGCCCCTGAGAGGGTCCACAGGCCGAGGTTCCTCAGTAGCATCTGAAGCTGCATAGAATCAAGTCTCCCAGTGTCAACCTCAGACCCCATAAAGCTAGCGGAATGAGAGGTCCTTCTCTACCTCAGCCATCACTTCAGGTGTCAACAAAACCATAAAGCTAGGCTTCATTGGTCTCCATACCGCTGATTTGCAGACTCTGTTTCAGAAATCTTTCCCCCCAAACTGTAGCCCCTCATGCAATGCTACTATAGTGAGATTCCTTCTCAAGAGGGATGTCGGCAAGGCTAACCCCCAGATCTGTTTCTATCATGGGACCTTTCTTTTTTCTGAATTCTCATCACACTTATCCATCTTGGCTCTCAGTCCCTCCAGGTTCCTGTGTCTAAGTAAGTTGTCGATAATTAGAGCCCAGCCTTTCAAACCATGTGGAAATCAGTAACTGATTTTTTTCCATGCAGTTCTCCCTTTACAACCTCCCCAACACTTACCAACAGGTGCTTTCACAAGAACAAGACAGCTGGGATCTGTGGTCAGATAAACTTGGATAAATCTGAGTTAAACAGTTAACAGCAATTAACTCAACACACAGTTCTCGCCTCAAAGGGAATGAGAAATAGTTTATTTTGGAGCCAAATATGTGTGGCATTACTCGTGAATTCAGATCGCCAGGAACACACATTCAGACTGCCTCCAATACCCTGTTCCAAGGTAGTAATGGTTTCCTGAGGTGTTAATAGTTATAGGGGGAAATGGTGATAAGTCAAGGCATAATTAAAATTCATTGGTGGGAATATCAGATAAGTAGGTTACAGGAAAGCAGGGAAGTTCATGTTCTCGGTATCAGATGTTGTCTGATGGCATTCTTAGCGTCTAGCTTTGTAAATGCATCCCAGGGTTTCATGTGATAGTCACGAAGACTTTACAATGGGTGGCAGTTAAAGAGGCTAAAGATAGCACCAGATGATTTGGTTCTGGGTTTGCAACAGTTCAGTTGTCCAGTCAGAAGTTCTGATCTGTCAATCAGCCTTGCAGAATCTTTTACATAGGTGTTTGGGCGGGGTGGGGGGATTGCTTGCTTTTTAGGGGAACTTCAGTTCACACAGCTCTCTCTTCCGTGGGACTTCTCAGAGCCTTTTCTGTATTTGAAGTGCCTCGGGGGTGAACACAGGACACAGTTGTTTTTCTTGAGGTTCTCTTAACCCATAGCAAACAGGTCACTCCCCAAAAATAACTTGTTAGCTGTGATCCCTGTTCTGAGTATGGCTCCGACGCAGGTGGTGCAGAATCAGGCAGGCCACTAGATGGGGCCATTTCTCCATAGCAAGTGGGCTGTTCATCATTCCACAAAGCCAACGACCTCGGAGGCAGGGCCTGAGCCTAAGGCATAACATTCCTGAGCAAGGCTAGGTCTTCTTCGAAGATCCATCTTGCCTGAGCAATTCGGATTCAGCACAAGATCAGTGCTTGGGTGTTTTATGCTGAACTTAGCAGATTCACATATTGCTAGAACTGATTTGGGTGATTAAAATTTTTTTTTTCTTTTTTTTTTCTTTTGGTTTCATTGTGTAAGAAAACTGCTTCAGTAGATATAAACCTCACTTTTTAAAGGCTATTCATAAGAACTTGCTACTAAAACACGCAAGTCATGCATACTGCTGGGAATTTATTTTCTTAGGATCATTAAACACTGGAAAAACAAGTGTGTTTGAGCTACACTGATCTTCAGTTAGTTTCAGGCCAATTTGGAGAGACAAAGGTTTTATTTGTCTCTATATATCGTGGACACTAAATTGGGTTGTATAGGCCTTATCCAAAGTGCTTCGAACCAAAAACATCTCCAATTACAGACTTTTTTAGAATTTGGAATATTTACATATACATGAAGTGACTGATATCTTGACGATGGGACCCAAATCTAAATATGAGATATTTGTGTTTCCAATAAATACCCTTTATGTAGAACCAAATTCCTGCAGCATTTTTAGCATGCCCACCTTTTGAGTGTGACCCATGCCATGGTCTCGAGTGTGGAACTTTCCAGGTCTTGGCATTTAAAAAGCTTCAGAGTTTATGGGGATTGGATGTGCTCAGCCTGTGCACCAAAGGATTATGTACTAAGTAAACTGCCCTAGAAGGGCATATTCTGCCCTGACTGTCAATCAATTGACCAGTCTGATTGTTCCCTGGCCATGAGGTGTACCCAGAAGCAGTGCTACCTACCAACCTCCTGGAGGTTGAGATGACAACGACACCCTCACCGTCCTCTCTGTTTAACCTCACATGATAGCAGGTGCTTTAGCATATAGATGTGAGGGGATGCCAAGACATTTTCATCCTGCGTCAGGCCATTGCCACAAAAGAAAGAACGCAGAAAAGGTCAGGTCTGAAGGTTAGGTTAAAATGTAAACTTGTTTATAATAAAACTTAACCTGTGAAAGTTGAGAAACAGGCTTGATGGTCACTCCGAAAGCTGGTGTTTTTGAATGGAATGGCTTTTTACCTGCATGCCTGCATGCACTGACTAAATTGAGGGCATCGCCATGGTATTTCATGGTGTGGTTTCTGGAGAATGCCTCACTGTTAGTTAATCACAAGAAAGCTTAGTCTCCAGAATCCCACAAAGGGCACTGGACGGATGTGTGGCTGGCTAGCTTATTGTTCCTTGATTATGTGTGCAGGCTGAAGCCAGAGAATAGTAACAAGCAGAGCCCCATTTTTCCAGGTATAGTAGAAAGATGGGTTGAAGGTGGAGTTGTAGGAGCTTATGATATACGTGTTGCATTCTTGGTTCTGCAATAAGCTCCTAGTGGGGAAATAACACCAGCAATATCCTGAAGAAACTTCCAAGGGCTCTTGCAGAAGCCCATCCTCCATTCCGTTCTGGATCCACAAAAGGGCTTTGTGACGCAGGCAGGTCTGGTTCCCAGTGATCCGTGTAGAGTACAATGTCTGAGTGCTGACTCTCCCTTTCTCTTTCACGCTGGCACCTGGCAGAGTGTGGGAACTACTGTCTCAATAGTAAGTACAGTAAGTCCTGGGAGAGACTGAACCACATGGGCTCCTGCCAGAGCCTGCCTGCTCTGGCCAGGCCATGAGCACAGTGCAGCCAACGGCAAGCTGAAGGGCAGTGGGGTGAGTGGGCGTGGGCATCAGACACACCCACTAAGGTACCAAGGATCCTACCTTCCAGAGTGGGCCCCCAAGCTGGCTTTCTCTTAGCTGTATCTCAGAGAGTGCTGAGCTGGGGGTTCTAGCTGGCAGGCAGCTGGACTTAGCCCCCACAGACAGATGCCTCCTGAGGCTCTGTTTGCAGAGCTGACTTGTGACAAACACATCATGACCATTTTAAGGAGTCCAAAGGGCAGGATGTCTGTTGGCCATAGGCCCACAACAGCAGCAATGGAGCCTAGCTGTACCTCTCCCCCACTGGAGTGAGCAGAGCCCACTGGGGCCTTCTTGGTTATGCTTAGGCCAGGGTCAGACTCCTACGCCAGTCAGCTGGGCACTGGTCCTATGCCAGAAAGCTTGGGCACTGGTCCTATGCCAGTCAGCCTGGCCACTGTCCTTCTATATCCTTACCAGCACACAGTTCCTGAAATAAGGATCTGGTCCATCTCTCTACCAAGAGCCCTTCCTTTACCCCTTCCTCTTCCTCCTCCTTCTCTTCTTCCTCTTCCTCCTCCTCTTCTTCCTCTTCCTCCTCATTCTCATCTTCATCTTCCTCCACCTTGCACCCTTCCTCCTTAGCCTGTCACTGCTGCTCCAAGCCCTGGGAGCTCATCCCTCTCTTTCCCGCTTCCCCCCTTTAGTTTTCCCGGTTCACGTGTCTCCCCTTTTCCTGGCCCAGTGCCTGTCTATCAACCAACCTTTCTCTCTCATTGGCTTTTTTATGTTTAAGAGTCGAATTTAAACTCCTGCCGTTGTCCATGGCATCAAATGACACGTTTTTCTTTCCTGGGTGTGGCATTCTTACACCATGTCTTCTTTATATCAACCACACATCTCCTTGAAGCTATAATTGTTTCATCAGCCAATTATTCTCTCCTTTTACACGCTTTTTTTTGTTTGTTTGTTTGTTTTTGTTTTTGTTTTGGTTTTGGTTTGGTTTGGTCTGGTTTTTTTGGATGTGAGATTCATTCTACCTTGGTCTCTTTAAGCTGTTACCTCTGTATCTTTCCAAAGAGGAAAATTATTTCTCTAGCAGAGATCCTCTCTGTGACATCCCAGTTTGTGACACCACACACGCCTGTTCTTTTGATGTGTGTGCAAGGGTGATTCCTCGGGGACACCAAGTGATGAGAAACTGGGAGGAAGGAAATTCATTTCTGAAATACTGGAAAGTAAGGGGTGGGCAGGAGCCAGAAGGAGACGAGCCACTCTGGTTCAGGGTCTGCTGTGGTCTTAGCCAGGGAGCCTCTTTCTGTGGCTCATTTTCCCCATCCCGAAATGGAGAAAGCCAGGCCTGCTCCACTTTCCATGCTTCTTCATGGGTTCAGGGCAAAGGCTTTGTAAGCACGCACATGTCTGAGTGAAAAATCCGAGTTCATATGCTTTGCTCCCCATTCTCTCCACATCAGAGCTGTAGGGGTTCAGTAGATGATCCCTAAATAAAGAACTCCTCTGGGTCTGTTTGGGGATGACTTTCTCTGCCTCCCTTGGCAACACTCTGGGGTTATCCCCAGCTGCTCTCCACATGGCTCAGGCCCTCCTCCAGCTTCCAAGAAGCATTGGGGACAGTTCAAGTTTCAGCACATTGCAAAGTCATCTCAGCAGTGCCAAGGCCAGTGACACTGACCGCCAGCTCCCAGAGAAGGGAGAGAGGGGAGAAACCACTGCCAGGCCACCAGGTCAGGCTGCCATGAGCCAGGCCAGTACATGCACAGCCAAGAGGAAGGGGCTGACAAGTTGTCAAATGTCACATTCCATGCATAGCTTTCCTGCCATGTTACTGACATGTGTATGAGTGCAGAGGTCAAGAGGTCAGCCTGCCTCCTAACCTTCATTTTCTGTTCTGTCTCAGCTATTACAGAGGCCATCGAGATCCCCCAGTTTATCGGGCGCAGTTACCTGACATACGACAATCCAAATATCCTCAAGAGGTAATGGGCCAGCACAGCAGCTTGCTTATTCCCTGGATGTCAACGTCACGTATCCTTATCTTCCATGCCAGATAATAATTCCCAACATGGGCTGGGGAGGAGGAGGGCACATGAAATAAAACATAGAAACAAGAACAAAACAAAACACATAAACTAAACTCGGAGGCGTTAATCTTCCAAACAACCCAATTCATTATAAACACTCCAAACTTTTTCTGGTCAAAGGGCCTGGAAGAATGTGACCTGCCTCTGGGATTTGCAATGCTCCAGTTTGAGAGGCAGAAGGAATTGGATGCTCCTACAGCCGGAGTGTGATGACATAGCCCACCCCCACCCCCATGACCTTAGTGGGGCTGTTAGCTCCGGCTCTTCTGTGCCATAGCCTGCAGATCTGCCTGGAGCCAGTTGGAGAAGGTCTCAGCTGCTCCCAACCAGACAAATAGCTCTGAGCCATTGCATATCAGACCAGCACCCATGTCTTCATGAGCAGAGGTCGACTGTCCTCCTGTGTGTGGCTCTGCCTGCACAGTGGAGACTGCACACAGTTCTCCTCATGTGGGCAGAAGAGCGTGACACAGGGACAGAAGGCATGACACAGATGCCCGAGTGACAGCTTTTGTTCCCTGGAGGCAGGGATGGGCTAAAATTTCAAGCAGCCTGTATATGTGGCAAGGAGTAAAGCTGACTCTTAGAGAACCCTCTGTTCAGCCAAGCTTCTTGGCAACTTCCATTCGTCCCTTGGTGCTCTGTCATTGATCATGTTCATCTACCACCAATCACTAGCAAAATGGTTCTAGAATTTTCCTTTCCCTTTAGATTGAGCACCTAGTAACAGATGACAAATCTTTGATCTAAAGCCTCCCTGCTTTAGGTCAGAATTTCGGGTTCTGAGAAGCAAAGTTGATTGGAAGATCATTCCCTGGGTCATTTGGGGTGACTGGAGGCCTATCAGAGTATTATAGTGGTTCAAATGTGGGTGGCCACCATAGTCTCATATGTTTAAATGTTTGGTTCTCAGATGATGGACTGTTTAGTAAGGATTGAGAGGCAGGCATGATTTGTGGGAGGAGGTGGACCCTGCTTCAACTTCCCTAATCCCAGCTTCTGTTTGTTGCCTTGGTATGAGGATTTAAGTAAGATGCCTTTCCAGCCAAGGTCTACCTTCTTCCCTCCTCCCTCCCCTCCCAACGATAGGTCATTCAGTGCCCCCCAAAGCAGAGTGTTAGGTAAGGAGTCCAAGTCGTCAGCCTCTAGTGCTTAGCCAGATGTAGCACGACACAATATCACCACAGTCAGAGGCCACCGACCGTTAAGGGGAGCTAGCGCTGTGGAGGTAGCAGGAGATGGAGAAGCCTTAAATCAGAAACTCTACCGGAGTACACGTGCTGGTGTGTACAGGCAGGTACATGTACACCTGTGTGAAGGGATACAAATGGAAGTGTTCATGATCTACTTCAGTTTGATGCCTTCAGAGGTTCAAGTAACATAAACAGCTTCAAATGTCCTAAACAGGAAGAGGAGTAATCCAGAGCGTCTGCTGTGTCATCAGAGACCCACGATCTCAGTTACATGTCTGCCATGTCACTCCCCGTATATTCTAGCTGCTCATGGGACACTGGTAGGATGATGATCAAATAGGGCAATGTCCTATGGAAGTGTAAAGGACTCTCATCAAGGAGAAGGAAGGTTCCCCAGAGGTCTCCTGGTAAACTGGATAATAAGTTATATGTCTGCTCTTAATTCAAGCATTGATAAGAGCAACAGAATTGGCTTGACTGATTCATGCCAGTCGGAGGGAAAGAACATGGATTCAGAGACAGAGACTAGAAGGTTCCCGGGAAACTGTTTAGAGTTGAATTGCCTGTAGCTGGCCTGGTGGGCCTCCTGTATAAGGAAGACAAGCTTGATGCCTTCCTATCTAGACCAGGCTGTGGCAAGCCTAGACAGACATCCCACCAGCATTCACTATTGAATGCAATTACAGCTTGGGAACTGGGTATGAGGGAGACAGGGGATGGTACCACAGATCGGAGAATGGAAAGAAAAACACATCCTCCCCACTCTTCTTACCAGAATGGGTCAGGGGAAAATTGAACTATTCTGTGCCTCTTGTTCTAGTGGGTTGCTACTATATATGTCCTATCTGCAGTGTAAAAGCCGTGGAAGCGGCACTGGCCAGCTTGGGAAGAGCTGGACATCTGAACTCCAAGAGCCTTGGCTTTATGTTCTAGTAGTGTCTTGCTGATGGCAATATTGACTTATATTTCCTTCTGCCTCACCTTTTGCTGGAGACCCTCAGGCCACATCAATTAACTGTCAGAAAACTACTAAACTAGCCTTAGGAATAGACAGGCACACAGAAGCCCTGGAGCCTCTTCCCAGCCATGCATTTAGCCCAGAAGCCATCCTGCTTGACCCCCACTCCCTTTGTTGCTTCCTGTGCCTTCCTCTAAGATTCTGTCATGGCATCCTTCAAAGACCAACAGCCATCCCATCAAGTCCCCTCCTTTGAGACCGGGCGTTTTGTCCATCTCCCTCTCCAGAACGGCCCCAAGGGCAGCCATTGCTGCCCATACTAGCATTCCACTGCCATGATTAGAGCCCCAAGAAACTGCTGATTTGAGCCTTGTGGCGATTGTGAAGCCCGCTTTTTGCTGGGAAATGAAGGGCAGCTTCCCAAGAGCCGTGGAGTAGCAGGGCAGGAAAGGAAAAAGTCTGGTGCATAAGGCTACCTGCCTTGGGACCGTGACATTGGCCAATGTCTTACTCTGTAAGTGTCCCCTCGTAGGGTCAGACACTGCTGTTCACTGAGCATCCAGAACTTTTTATGAATGGTGTAACTAGTAGAGGTAATGCTCCTTCTGTTCCCCTGGTGCATGGAGACGCAGAGAGGGAAGTGTATCTCCACATCGGGTTGCTTAGGGGAGGCGGGGTTGACTCGAAACAAATGTTGGTGGCTGATTTCATGGACTTCCCCTGTGCCTTTCCTCCAGGGTGTCTGGATCAAGATCAAATGCCTTCATGAGGTTTAAGACAACCGCCAAGGATGGCCTGTTGCTGTGGAGGGGAGACAGCCCCTTGAGGCCCAACAGTGACTTTATTTCCCTGGGCCTTCGGGATGGAGCGCTGGTGTTCAGGTAACTTCCTCCCCAGCTCTGCCTTCAGCCTTCTCTGACAGTGCAGATTGTGTGGAAACGTGAGGCAAGAGTGGCCCCCAGCACACTCTCCTGGAGGTGGCAGTCGTCAAGGGCACCAGCCTCCTTTGAGTCTCCTTTTCTTCCCCATCAGCGACACCTATGCCTGTCAGGCAAATTCACACCACTCCCCAATGTTGCCAACTTATTCCAAGTTTTATTGGACTGCTGTCATACTTGTTCATATATGTGTGTGTGTGTGTGTGTGTGTGTGTGTGTGTGTGTGTGTGTGTTTGTGTGTGTCTTAGTGGGTTCAAGCTGCCGTGGCACCCTGGAGTAGCTTCAGAGGGAACTGCTTGGCAAAGTCTCCACATTAACTACATGGCTCTCTGCAGAGCAATTCCCAGCAGGTTGTTGTAGTGTGTCCCTGCTGTATGCTCCCCACGTGTGGACTAGAAGCGTGGAAGTGACACTGGCCAGCTTGGGAAGATCTGAAAATCGACTCCTCCGGGAACCTTTAAGTTCCAGCTGCCTGACTTAGCTCCAGAGCCTTAGGGCACGTGCTGTTTTGTGGTATGCTGCTGTGAGAACAACAAAAGGCAGAGTCCTGTCTCTACGGAGCAACCCAACACCTGGATCTTCCTAAATACTCCAGCGGAACTAATAAGGCCGTCCCAGAGGCTCTGACTTCCTCTTTTAAGGGTTCACTTCTTAAATTGTTTGTATTTGTGTGTGTGCTTGTCTGGGTGAGTGGATGTTTTTTTTTTTTTTATTTTAGTTTTGAAACAGGGTCTCACTACGTGGTCTTGGCTGACCTGGAACTTTTCTATATCGATCAGGCTGGCCTTAAAGTCACTGAGCACTGCCTGTCTCTGCCTCCCTAGTGCAGGGATAAAAGCATTTACCATGCCTGGCCAGCAGCACTCACTTCTTTTAAGTTAGTTTATAAGGCTCTCCAAGTTTTCAACTGGATGGCTATGCAGTAGCTAAAGAATCACTTGGACACTTTCTCCCCATCCTTCTCTTTTCTAGAATGAGTGAGAGCTCAGTTTCTAGAGGGCAGGGGCTGCCTTGTTAAATATGAAAATCCAGGGCATTGAGACTGTGAAGGTGCTTGCCACCAAGCCACAACACCCTTAGGGAACTTGTTAAAAATGTCATCGATCTCCAGGCCCCAGCCTGACCTGGCTGCATTGCAACCAGGAGGTTCAGTTGCCTGCTGGGAGCCTCTGCTCTGACTCTGGGTATTTTCCCCATGATGGGGGTTGGTTGTTAAGCTTTTATTCCCTTAGCACTCCCCCTCTCTGGTGAGAACCCCCAAGTGTTCGGTAAATAATAAGAAATTAACAGGAAATGTAACAGAGAGAGAGAACTGACCTACAGACACGATGAAGCCTGGATTCCAGGGCTTTGGTCCGTCATGTGTGCTGTCCTGTGTGCTGGGGCTAATGGAGGTACTGCCGTCTAGGTGAGGTTAACATGAAGCGGTTTAATTTGAAGAAAAGACACTTTGAAAGGAAATGTGACTGTAACGCCACACCTGCTCTGTGATTCAGCCCCGTGATGGGGGACGTTGTCGTAGTATGTAGCTGAAGAGCAGACATTGAAAAGTGAGGGGTACCCGCCCCTCTCCAACTGTGCCTTCTCCCCGACCTGTGACCCCATCACTGCTCCCCACTCCTCACTGGCCCAAAGGTCAGATGAGGAGGAGGTATTCCCACCCTGTGGGCTCTCTGCTTCAAAGGCATTTCTTTGTGGTTTTCCTGTGGTTAACCTCACCCGGGGCCTCAAGCACTTGATTGTACCCAGAAAGGGGAACTAAAACAGTAGCTAAGTGGAGGGTGGGGTGACCCAGCTCCCCCTCCACTGCCAGCTGAATTCAATGAATAGAGACCTGAGAAAACTGGCTGTCACCAGCTCAGCTCTAACCCCAGGCTCTGGAAGAATCCCTGCCAGCCCCTTCTCACCCCTACCACCCTGCTAATAGCTTGTTCCAGCTTAGACTCATCCCCTAGGTTACCATTTCTTTCTTGAGTTGCTGCAGCTCTCTGTGGGATTTCTTGTGTTCTGTGTACACTTCTGGGGCCCAGGCAGGGCTACGATTGGCATCAACATCTGGAGCCACCCACTGCTGCTCACTGGGCACTTTCATCTGAGTGCTTATCCTTCTCTCCCCATCCACCCAACACAGATGCAAGGGAAGTCTAGACCGGGCTGGGAACAGGCAGGATTATGATAAAGGCAGGTGGTCTAAAAAAGAAACTGGCACCCACTGGACAGCTTGTCCCAAAGGTAGATTCCTGGGCTTGCCCAACCCCCAGGCTCTGATGGAGCTAGTGTGGGTACACACCGGGATCGTATTGGCATCGAGCACCCCCCCCAAGTGTTCTAGAAAGCACACCCTGAGAAATAGAGCCTCAAGGGTCTTTGGGGTTCCACACACTTGATCCCCTTGACTGTGTGGTCTCACGCAAGTCATTTACCTTCTCCTAGCCTCTGGCTCCTCTTCTGTGAAAGAAAAAAAAAAAAAGGCTAATTGGGAGGATTTTGTGAAAATGAAATGAAGTCATTTTTGTAGAGGCCCAAGTGTGTGGTCAAATACAACCAGCTTTTAGTGATAACGAGAATGCAAACTCTTACCTCCATCGAGTGTTCTCTGGGCTCTGCAAGCCTCGGCCTCCGTGAGACAACCTAGCAATGAAGCCTTATATCACAGCTCATAGGCAAAAACATAGTCACTTACATATTGTAAGATCCGGACCTTTCCAGGGAAGGTGTGGCTGAACTCACCTCTCATCCCAGCTCTTCCGAGGTGGAGGCAAAGAGATCAGGAACTCAAGGCCATTTTCAGATTGATAATGAGTTCTTGGCTGTGTGACCTCCATGAGCCCTTGTTTTAAAAAAAAAAAAAAAAAAGAAATCAGAACAAAAGATTCTAGCCTTGAGGACTTTGCGTCAGTGAGGCCTAGCTAGAGTGTAGGCTATTCTCTATTCTCTAGGGTGCACAAACCCACTTTCACACAGATGGGAGAGAAACCCTGAGGTAATAGGACACACTCCAACTTTCTACACTCACCTGAATTCAGGTCCTTTGCGCTCACTTATCCTCGGAATTCCTGCCAGAGGACAGGAGTGAGCAGGGCAACGGAGCTCTCAGCGCGTCGATTTGAGCTCACAGAAATCCAAGTGCTTCTCCGAAATGAGCGTGACTTTCAGTTTTACTGTGGTTTGTTTCGTTCTAGTCTGTCCTGTGTGGAGCACAAAACCAGTCAGGAAGCTTTATAAATGTCACGGGATGCCCTTCCCCACTCAGTCTGACCACGTAACACTTTCAGGCACCAGAGAAGAGGAAGAGGTCAGACATTAGTAAAGTACCCTGTACCACGGTTTGAAAGGGACATTACTGAAAGTGTCAGTCACCACATGCAGGGCCTGAAGATGACTAGGTAGTGTCCAAAGACCAGACTCAGAGCCACTTCTGGGTTGCCCACCTTGTTGGCTGGCCTGTCAGCCATTGGTGCACATCAAGCTAGGTGGCTTGGGAGAACCTGGTCACAGCAAGAGTCAAATAACATTGATAGAGCAACCAGGCAAGCATTCGTTCATTGCTTTGATGGCTTGAAAACAAGGTATAACTTCACAGCAGTGCACATCTGCTCAATGGACAGCTGGTATATGTATATATAAGTATGTATATATTATTTGTTTTGTATGATGCATATGCATATATGTATATATGTCTATGCACATAAAACAAACAATCCAGGGAAAGTATGAACAGGTGGTTCTTTGCAGGGCCTGAAACGATTGAGGCAGGGCTCCAAAGGTAGGTCATAAACAAACCTACTGAGTTGCCCTATCTACACAATGTTGGAATTTTTGTCTGCCACGCTCTATTTCATCTCCCTTGAGCATGTTCTTTCCCTTTAGGTGAGTAAGAGAGTTATTGACTTCAGAAAAGAATGATGCTCACCCTTGTCCTACCTAGTTCTAACACAATGGAAATGTTTTAATGACTGGCACATTCAGGTGTGACTCCCTTCAGTTACACGCGGGTCACCTGAATGTCAGACCTGGGCATTCTTGACACTTCAGTTCCGTGTTTACCTCCTTGGGTCCACTTCCCCACAGGGCTCCCCTCTCCTCAGGGCGCTTTGTCAACTTCCTGAGTAAGTGTCACAAGTCCCACATTTTTGGTACGGTGACATCATTTGTTTAGTTCCTACTGTATGCCATGTTGGTTAACCTTCCCTATAGTCCTGCAGGGAAAGTGTCTTACCTGTACTTGATAGAATTAGGTAAATCACCTAAGGTCGCAGAGCTGGTAAATTGACCTGCCCGAGGATCCAGGCAAGTGTGTAGTAGAATTTGAGTATCCATGACAGGTCACTCACACTAATGCTCAGCAAAGCCACATGCAGTAACTTAGCCAACCCAGTGGCCCTGCTTCATGCTCATTCCCCTTTAAAAATTATTACATTTACTTCCCACGCTGTGTGCATGCACACGTGTGTGTGTGTGTGTGTGTGTGTGTGTGTGTGTGTGTGTATGTGCCATAGTGACATATGGAGATTAGAGGACCTTCTGGCTATTTTATAGGAGACACTTGATGTGGGAAAGTGGACTACAAAGCAGTGCAGATTTTAAGGTCGGAGTGGCAGCTCTGTCCCATGGTTTGTAAGCCACCACAGCTTCTATTCATGGTTCAGCTGTGGCTGTGATGCTTCTTTGAGACTTTGTTAGGAAATGAATGAGCGATAGAACTGTCTCTGGGAGAACCAAGTGCTTTCTATTCTCCCTCTGTTCTCAGAACAAGGGTCTCCAGAGCTCTGGAGAGAACCAGCATTTCATTTGAGCCTTCCTCTCCCTCCCTACCATGTATAGACAACTCCCCTCTCATGATGAGGGCAAAGCTGTCCCTGCGGACCCCACTCTCTGGTGGTCTGAGCATGTGGTCTGACTGTGTTGTCCAGGGAAAGCCTAGGCAGTTGGCTCCTTGCCCAGGCTGGAGTAGTCACTCACTAAATATTTGCTGGATTGAATTAAGTTAGAATAACTGAGTGAACAGTGAGTCAACAGGGCTATCTCTCGGTAAACATACCCATGCTTTCTGAGTCCTTGAGCGTTTCAAAGTATCCTGGAGTTAAAATGCTACAAGGTAGGGCTGACATCAAAGGAAGTGGGACAGAGGATACAGAAATTCAATTCTTTATCTCGCCTCTAGTTTCAGACAAATTCTCTCCAACTCTTTAGAGTTCAGCTTGCTCTTCAATAATGGTTTGTTTTTTTTTTTCTTTCTTAAAGTGAAAATGTCGCACAGTTTCCTAGGACTTTTGTAATAAATTACCATGGATTTTATAACATTAAAAAAAAAATCAATGTTTATACAGTTCTGGAGACTAGGAATCCAATATTCAACATCTTGCTGGCACCACTTCCTTGGCAGGATCAAGGGAGGTTCTTTTGGTGCTTCTGGCTGAGGTTCTGGTGTTTGCTGGCAGTTCTTGGTGTTTCTGGCTAATAGATGTATAGTTGCATCCTCTGACTTCATCACCTCATACCCTTTCCTTCCATGTGTCTGTGTATCCAGATGTCTTCCAGGAACAGTACCAGTCCTATTGATTAATGGTCCCTCTCACCCAGTGTGGCTTCATTTTTAACTAATTGCATCAGACCCTCTCTCCAAACAAAGTCACATTCTAAGGTTCAGGGTGGACAGGAATTTCAGGGAAACACTGTGTAAACCAGTGCAGATGATAAACTCTTCTCACTCATCCCAATCCTGTAGCTACAGATGCTTCCATACATGGGCCTGACTCACCCTGATGACCTTACACTAACTATGTGAAGGAAGGCCCTCACAAAAAGGCAGCTGTCGTGTGATTCTGCTTAAGCCGGTGTCTGCATTAGTCAAAGCCAACAAGTAGAAGGGTGGTCCTCAGGGCCTGGGGGAGGGGGAGCTAGCGCTACGCAGCATTCATTTTGTAAGATGGAAGTACTGGAAATGTTAGTTACCCGGGAATATTCTTAACATTCCTGGAATGGACACTTAGATGGGCTTAGATGGCGAGGGTAATGTTTATCCCACTGAAACTTGAAAAACTCATTCACTCACGTGTGAACCTGGAAAGTGACTCCCTTCTATGCCAGCCTTTTTCCTTGGAGTTAAGGACATTGCATTCTGGGTGAGCTTTTGCAGGAGAGCCTTCGTGAACTGGCAGCTTCCTGAATGTCTGCGTTTCATTGATTCTTTCCTTGGTCTTCCCTAATGCCCTTAGCTACAACCTGGGCAGTGGAGTGGCTTCCATCATGGTGAATGGCTCCTTCAGCGATGGCCGGTGGCACCGCGTCAAGGCTGTCAGGTAAGCACCTACCCAATGGGAGACAGAGCCAGGCTACAAGAGGGTGGATGTGTGTCCAGCTTCCTTTCGGTCCCACTTTACCTGGCAGCCTCATGTGGCCACCAAATGCCACCCCTGCCCTCTACTGACACCAATGGGCAGAAACTGAACCCCTGCATCTGCTCTGAACGGAAGGAGATAGCCTGGAGAAAACACTCAACAAATTGTATTGTGCATATTCACTTAACATAATTCACATACTACACAAGAACATTTTCATACAAGTATCTAATGTATGCTGAGCACATCCCTGCCACACGTCCATCCTTCCTTTACCATGGGCCCTCCCTTTGTTCCCTTAGACAATTTCATTTCTGCTTCCATGTCACATGTCCATATGTGATCTTATTTATCTATAAATAAAGAGACCACAAAAGAGGAAAAAACATAATATTTGTCTTTTTGAGACAAGCTTGATTTTGATTAATATGACTATCTCCAGGATCATACATTTTCCTGAACAATATAACTTTTTCCTTTCTTTATGGCTGAAAAAAAATCATATCTATCACATTTTCTCCAACCATTCTTTGGTTACTGGGCATCTAGGTTGCTGTAACTTAGCTGTTGTGAACAGCACTGCAATAGACATTAATGGGCAAGTATCCCTGGGACATGTTGGGTTGGAGTCTCAGGGTTTTACCAAGGAGTCATGCAGCTGGTTCATTGGACTTACTGAGGGATCTCCTATTAATTTCCATAGTGGTTGAACTAGTTTACATTCTTACTAGCAATCTATAAGAGTTCCTTTTGGTCCATAACCTTGTTGGCATTTGTTGTTGTATGCAGAAAACACCTTTTAGTAGCTCGATTGGAGAGGGGCCTTAACATCTTAACCAGGTGAAAATTTGAGGGCATGAAGACATTCAAGAGTGCTCTAAATGTGCTTGCATAGGCAATCCTCCCCTTTGTAAGGATGTTATCTGAACATGAGAAGGCACATATGTTCACCTAGCCCCCACGACGTAGCCATACCCTCCCAGTGCTAACTGCCATCCTGACTTTTGATTTTGTTTGTGTTTCACAACCTCATTACTTAGCACATGGTAGGCACTTTTATATCTCTAAATTCGAATGATGGAATGAACACCAAAGATGATAGCTTATTTCATTTGGATTCGGTTTACTTTGCCTTACAGGGATGGCCAGTCTGGAAAGATTACGGTGGATGACTATGGAGCCAGAACAGGCAAGTCACCTGGCATGATGAGGCAACTTAACATCAATGGGGCTCTGTATGTGGGTAAGTGACCTTGACTAAAGCTCTGTCTGCAGGGGCTTTTCCTCGGGAGACCTTTATTTGTTGTCCCTGGGCTGTGTACTCAACAGGTTCAATCAAATACCTGGAAATCAGGAAGCTGTCCAAATAGTCCATTCTCCCATGTTCTGAACTTGTGACTCATGGCTGAGGAGGCAGGAAGGGACTCACTCACATTGCTTTTGTGCTCTGGAATCATCCACCAGGAAAACCTCACTTTTCTTGTTTATAGAATAGGAACTTTCTAAGTTTAGCCACATGAGTTCTCTCTGAGGAAGGAGGATCTGGCTTTGTATCTTCTCTCAGAATAGAATGAGTAGAACTCCTATAAATGGCTAATAATCTGAGACGCAGGCCAAAAAGCATGAATTAATTCCTTTTGTGTTTTCTAAGTGAGCTTAATTGAAAGCAGCCAAGACAGTACCTGTTGTTGACATTATGTAACATTTCAAAATCTGTTGGAGAGCTGTTTGGTTTTAAGATTGTCATTTGAGCCAGAAATCACATCTGAGATCAGCCTTTTCAGTGTTCAGAGGTATATTCAATTGATCAAATCAACCTAATACATGTGATGTACTAAACAGTTAGTCCTTGGCCACAAAGAATCGCCCACTAGTGACACCTCTTCTTGCCTCCTTCTCTCCCTCCCTCTTTGCCTCCTTGCAGGTGGAATGAAGGAGATCGCTCTTCACACAAACAGACAGTACATGCGAGGCCTCGTGGGTTGCATCTCCCATTTCACACTGTCCACTGATTACCACATTTCCCTTGTGGAAGACGCTGTGGATGGGAAAAACATCAACACTTGTGGGGCTAAGTAACACCGGCTGGCCTTGTCCAAGGGACATAGCCTCTACCCTGAACATCCCCGGGGCCCAGAGATCCCACCTGATGCTGTACACAGAGGTCTGGGAATCAGATGTGGTTCCTGTCATCAAAGACAAAGTACACCCTTCTGGCAACCAGGACTGGAGGCCCTGGATGGCCTTCTCTGCAAATGCTCTGTGGGCCAAACCCAATGAACTACTGTGGATAGGAAGCATTGGAATTTGTGGTTCAACATATAGAGTCTGTGAGAGATCATACATCACATCACGTTCCAGGGACTGTCTGCTGTAACTCAATGGCTATGTTGTGTTAAAGAGAGTGAGAGCAAGACTAAGTGAGAAAGAGAGTGAGTAAGAGAGAGAGAGAGAGAGAGAGAGAGAGAGAGAGAGAGAGAGAGAACCCCACAGAACAGTATTAAAAGACTTCTGCCCTTCCCTGATTTCTGACACTAGCAGACTGATTGCGTGACCCTGAACTTCATACTCTAATCTTGGCCTACGGATTGTGTAGATGAACCCCTTCCATTCCTCACTGGCTGACTCAATGTGCCCTCACTAGTCCATAATAATAAAGGTTTGGGGAAAATTACACATAGAATCATAATCATACTGTGGCTCATACTGTGGCCCCCTTCCCCAAGCTTACCTCTAATGCAAAAAATCCTTTTTTTATTATGCAAACTGAAGAAAATGGGCACCACCACCCCCCAATTTTGTAGCTGTACTTTTCTATGTGTCTATTTTTATAGCTGCAGACTGTCCACACTGACAGTGTGCTTTTGCAAGTTGAGGTGGATGATCTTAATCATGGCACACTTTCCTAATAGTTTTCTGGCAAATGAGATAGGTTTGGGCCATGTGCAGTGTCACTGAAGTGGTAGAGTGACTAGGGAGGGCTGCTGGGAGAGGTAACCACTTTCTGTCAGTGCATGCTGAGGGTTCAAAGGAATGAATGTGGTGCTGTCCAGAGTGAAGAGACTAAATGGAATGCATCGCTGAGGTGGGGCACTGCCACACTGTTTTAAGAGAGGGCAAGTATCTGCAATAAATGTGAATAAAGGGGATGAGGAAGAGCTCGTTTGTGGAGATGTGACTGATCTTTGCCGAGGCCGTGCCCCACAAAGGCACAACAAGGCTCCTAGAGAGTCCAAGGTTGTGTGGGGCTTGGGAGGGTTGGAGGGCTCAGGCCAGAACAGTTTCTGTCCTGTCAGCTGTACCTTGTGCTATTCATGCATGTGACTACAGACAACTGGCTCCCTGGCAGGTCCCCATGACAGGACTTACTCGGGGAAAGGTGAGATGAATGGCGCCCCTATAAGTGGAAGGAAATATGACCCAACTCCTGAAAGAGCCTATAATTAGTCTCCGACATGATTCTATTCTTGCTTGTGCAGCATCTTGTTTGTGTTGCCTCCATTGAGCTTGGTGCAAAGCACAGTTGCAGGCATATTAAGACTTCTAAGAGATAGCCAAATAAGCCCAAGAGCTTTGCCTCATGCCACAACCTTCTGCCGCTTGTGTTTAGGAGCCTTTGATGGCAAGGATTAATATGACTAACAACAGTCAGAGTGACCTCCTTGGTCTCCTGCCCATGTCATCTGATGATTGAAGTCTCAAAAAAAAAAGCATGTGCTAGACTGTGGGCCCCACTACCTCTCAGTCACCCTCAACTCAACACCTTTGCCTGGAGGCTCCTGGGGCCAGGACTTCCCAAGGTAAAATAGAGTTGTTTTTATAGCACATTTTTGAATGTGTTTCCTCTGGGGGGAAAAAAGATATTCATTGTGATTTTAGCAAAATATCCAGCTGAATGGAGGCCAAGGAATTGTCTTGCAGATGAGCTGTTCTCTGCAAGTGTTATCCTAAGACTATGCAGTGACCCGGGAAGGAGGGCCTGGGAGTGTGTGTTGACTCTGAAGACCTCACTGGGTGGGAAGCACATGGGGTTAAGGGGAGGTGGTGACAGGGACAGGGTGGTGGAATACAGGCAGTAAGGGTCCTATGGGTGCAAGGGCTCAAAAGGCAAGGAGTCTCAGGGTCTGGGTACAGAGTAGGAAACAGAGGATCATGGCTCTCCCACCCTCTCTGTGGACAAATTCCGGGCACCGTGGAATGAGTTTATAGCAGATGTAATTATAAGGCTCAAGTCTTTAACCTCTAGCTGAGGGATCAGACCTCCCTTGGTACTAATGGGCAGGAAAGTTGGGAAGAAGAGCTTAGCCTGGGCCAGTGGGTAAGCTGCTTTGATCTCTAAGTGTAGCCATTATCTCTTGCCACAATAAGGCTTCCTCACTAACAGCCAAGTCCCATCCCTGCCCATGGTTCACAGCAGTAAGTTGCTCCTGTGCCTTGAGTGTCCAGCCTGGAGACTCTACTGGCTTTGGTGAGCTTGACAAGATTATTCTCCATGTCTTCGCTGGAGTTCCTCATCTGCAGAATGGCTGTGATGGTGAGGTGACTTGGATCAGCTGTATGGACCCCTCGTTTGGCTGGGGACAATTGGCTGGTGTAGACAAGCCTCCTTGACAGTTGGGGAGAATAGGAACCCTAGAGAGTCAGAGCCAGGTCTCTTGCAGCCCAGGTTCAGAACTGTGATGTAGTGTTTCCCCTTCATCCTGTTAACATCAATAGATTCAAGAAATAGAGACAGTCCCCGCCCCCGCAGTGAAAATGGAACTCCTCTTCGTAGTGAGAGGACCTACTAAGTAAGTCACCATGGATATAAGAAGGGGTTGAAATCATCAGGACCATTAATGAATTGGTCCACCATAGCAAATCATGTCACTGAAAGATGTGCCATGGAGGTAAGGGGTCCCTGACGACTGCTTTTCTGCAGAAGCCTTGGGACTGATGACATCAGAGCTATGTGAAGCTACCAGTGACTGGACAGGCTCAATTCACGTGGCACTGGCCTCTCCCTTCCCCCTGTCTTATGTGCCTCTGCCTTGCTCGACTACCTACCCTTATCATTGCCTGATATATGACAGCTGTGTTTTTCTGGGGCAGGACTAGCAGGACCAGAGCCTTGGCTTTGTGTAGCAGCTGTGGTGAGAGACAGGTTGAGAAGGCTGGCTGGCTGGGAAGAAGGTTCAGGGAGTGGTCGGGGAATCAGTGTCATCTCATCTGAGGAGACAGGGTAATATGAAGCATCAGTTCCTGAAAAGATCCCTTAATCAGAATCTGGGAAAACATGCTCAGAACCTGCCACAGGTCCTAAGCAGCGATGATGGGAGCAGACCAATAACACCCTGCCTTTTTTTTTTTTTTTTTTTAAACTAAAGTGGACTTTAATAACCTTGTATATTTTCTCTAGACCCACCTCCAAGATCTCCCTCAGGCAAGTCTATGGGGTTGTCTTTGTACTTGTGCTGGCCCCAGAATCCTGTCAGGCATGTCTGTCACCACTCTGACCAGCTTCCTGCTCACTGCCTTCTTATTTGCCTTTCATTTCCTGGTCAGTCCCATTCAGGTCTTGAGCTGCTCCAACACAAACAGGCCCACTGGTTTGCACACACCAACTGCCCCAGGTCCACAGTAACTGGCCTTTCCTTCCGATTTCCCTCCTCTGCTTTCCGCCACCTCCCCTCCTCCCTTCCCTGCCTCTCCAAGTGGGAGGAAGGATCTAGGACATATGCCCGGAGCTGGCAGGCAGAGTGCTTCCCACTTGGAGGAAATGCTGCATTTTTCACCTTTAACCCAGAAAAAAATATGGTTCTCAGAAAGTTTGTTTTTAGCACTGAGAGTTCCCAAAGGAAGAAAAGTGAGAAGGAGGGGTCTACAGCCCCTCACAGTGGCCTGACCACCGGCCCTCGCCCCATTGGGCTGCTCATCCTGGGAAGGAATTGCCCAGGGGCAGTCTGCAGAGACCCAGCTGTTGCTGCATACAATTGGAGGTCCCATTTGCAAGTGTGAAGAGGTTAGGTGGACACGTGGACAGGGGATCTGGACAAAGCATTAGCTACTTCCCAGTCCCTCCTTCCATTCCCTGCCTCATCCAGCTTCTGCCCAGCCCGGGAATGTACAGTAGCTGGCCATGAGATGGAAGTCTGTGAAAGCCTGGCCCACCCGTGCCAGGGCACTTTCTCTGCCAAGAGGAATGGAGTGAGGTTCATTAATTCTCTGGAAGTTTCCCTCTGAGGGAGCCCAGCGGGGAAAGAGAAACACCAGCAGGAATCGAAACCACAATGTCAAGTGAAGGGTGTGTGTGGCTTCAGTCCAGTCCCACAGTGGGGTCTTGACCTGGAGATTGTCTTTCAAGTGCATTGTAATTGGGTGTGCACAGAAAACAGACTAAACCAGGAAGGGCCTGATGGAAGCTATTGCCCCACTCATTGGGAGGCCGTAAAAGGCCAAGCTTGGAGGTCCCAAAAAAGGCAGGCATTGGTGGAGGTGTCAGGCTGTCCTCAGGAAGTTCTAGATTACAGGTGACTGCATGGAGGCTAGCAAATGACTAATCCAGTTGGACGTAGTGGGCCAGTTTCTGGCTAAGCCTTCTGAGTGGTCAGCTTCAACCACATGTCCAAAGACTACGTGTGCATTTCATCTTATCGGTTGTGCTCCTAGGATGGCCAGAGCAGGCAGGGTTGTTTGACTTGGGAAGATGAAAGCCCTGCAGAAAGATAGGTGATGGACTGGCCAGTTTCATGTCAACTCGACACAAGCTAGGGTCATTTGGGAAAAGGGGACCTCAGTTGAGACAATTACCACACCGGATTGGCCTGTGGTACATTGTTGTTGTTGTTGATGATGATGATGATGATGATGATGATGATGATGATGATGATGATGGATGTAGGAGGGCATGGCTTCACTGTAGATGGTATCACTCCTAGCCTGGTAGTCCTGGGTGCTATAAAAAAGCAGGCTGGATAAAGCCAGAAGAGCAAGCCCATAAGCAGCACTCCTCCATGGCTTCTTTCCTTTCTTCCTCCAGGGTCCTGCCTTGAGTTCCTATACTGGCTTCCCTGGATGAAAGACTACCAGCTTGAACAAACCCTTTCTTCCCCAAGTTGCTTTTGGTTATGGTATTTGATTATAGCCTAGAAAAGTAACTACCATAGGTGACTTGTCAGGTTTCAGTGAGAGGGCACAACCCTGGTACTGCATCGGGAACTGCTGTGGATATCACTCTGTATAAATAAAATGCTGATTGGCCAGTAGCCAGGCAGGAAGTATAGGCGGGACAAGCAGAGAAGAGAATTCTGGGAAGTGGAAGGCAGAGAGAGAGACATGGCCAGCCGCCACCATGACAAGAAAGATGTAAGGTATTGGTAAACCGAGCCATGTGGCAACTTATAGATTAATAGAAATGGGTTAATTTAAGATAGAAGAAACAAGTAACAAGCCTGCCACGGCCATAGTTTCTAAACAATGTAAGTTTCTGTGTGTTTACTTGGTTAGGTCTGAGCATCTATGGGCCTGGCAGGTAAGAGAGATTTGTCCTGACTGTGGGCCAGGCAGGAAATCTCCAACTACAAATGGCGCCCAACGTGTTGGCAAGAGTTTCCACCTAAAACCTGAGAAAAAAAGACTCTAAAAATGGAGCTAAAAACAGCTTTCTAGTTGTCTCTCTCAAGTTAGCGGCAGCCTGCCGGTTTGAGCTACTATGGGGTTCCTGGCATATGTGTCTGACCTGCAGTGTGGCGGGAATGAGGAGTCTACAGGCGGCACTTTGGGGTGAATAAAGGGGCCTTCTGGGACTTCTTGGGGTTCACTGTCCTGGCTGTATAGGGAGGTTTGAGCAAATGTCAGAAACCTGAGGGTCTCCTGGTCAGTCTTTTGTCTGAATTCTTTCAGGGCTCTTCTATTGCAGGTATGAAAACAGCTTCTCCAGCTGGGTGGGATTCAGGCCCCTCTACAGGCAGTTAGGTCTGGATTCAATTCTCTTCTCTCTTCTCCTTTGCCTTCATGTCTAGAAATAGCCTCCAAAACTCAGGGGAGTTGTTGAAACTATTTCTGGTTAAGCACTGATCCCTGGGCCCCTGCCTCGCCCTGGCTTCAAGCACAAGGCATGACAGCGGGCAACGCCTCTCTGCCTCACCTCCTTTTGCTGCTTTCCCCTGCTGAGACATCTTTGTCCTAGAAAGTATGTGGCTCCCAGGAACAATAGTCCTTTCCTGGAAAGACAGAGAGGAACATCATGTCTTAGCATCTGGAGGAAGTCTTTGCTATTCCTCTATCTTCTTGCTCTGCTTTGTTTAAGATCCAATGGGTGTCTGAAGGCACAGAAGTTTCCCAACACAGAGTGTGGTCTCCTCCGTTGTCCCAGCTGTCCACATCCAAGTGGGGGAGGGCGGGGCGGGCAGCCTGGGGCTGCTGCCTCCTTGGACAGTCTGATACTAAGGGGCTGCAGCTCTGACTTGGCTATGTGCAAGACGACTTGGATAGGAGTGTCTCGGAGAAGGAAGGCCAGGGAGGTTCAAGGAATTTGCCGTTTATACTCATTTAATAACAAAAGTTAGGGGCAGCAGGCCAGAGGATTAGCTGAGGAAAGCAAAGTCTGAGAAAATGAAGTGTCAGAACCATGGGAAGAGAGGCCGAGGGGTCATAGGGCCCCTGCATGATGACCTCAGTGCCTGTGGCAGACATTCCATATTCCATCTGACCTTGGGGCAGGGGGAGTGTCAGAGGAAGCTATGGGAAAGAGGTGTAAAAACGTGGGTATGGCTTAATAGACAATGTGCCCACTCTTTACCCAGGTCACATTCACGCAACCTCAGACATGAAAGAAGTCTGTGTGAGGGTTGGCTCCAGCCTGCTGAGCACACTGGTGGGGTAAATCCATTTGCCAAGGATGGAGGTCTCACCTGCTGATCTCATCCTGGCTAGCAAAGCTCCTGGGAGTTTGCTTCGAGGCCTCAGGTTGTTGAGGGTCCACAGTCTGCTGGATCCTCAGTGGCCTTGCTGTGGACCTCCCTGCAGAGAACCTCACCAAACCACACTCACGTCAGAACACATTTGATGAGAGCTTGATCACAGGAAGTTGGTGAGAGTGTAAAACAGAACAAAAGCCTTCAGGGTAGCAGTCTTCTGAGGCTCAGCCTACCCTCTCTGCTCACTGGCCACTCCATGCTCTCAAGGCCAGTGGAGGTCATCTCTTCCGGAAGGGTTGCATCCTTTCTGTAGTAGCACCTCTATTTGGCTAGGCACTTGGGATACCAATGTCTTGTTATCGTAGAGACCACTGGTTATTAACCTAACCACAGGAATAATATTTCATCTTACTCAGTTTGGGACAAGAACCCTTCAGGCCAGGTGCCAAGAATCTCAGGGGCTTCTTGGAACCCTGCCTGCAGATACCATTTACTATTACATACTAAAAATAGCCCCGCTCATTTGCCCATTTCCCTAAACAATGAGTCAGAAACTCATAGGATAGGGACAGTTCATATTCAGAGACAAAAATCTATTTTAGGACTCCTATTTATAGTTGACAAGAATCTATTTTCTTTGAGTTATAAGGATGTGTTTCCAACGACTGCTTGCCCAGGGTGGAGAGCTTGTGTTGGCACCCTGGGGACCAAGGAAACTGAGTCATGAAGTTGCCCTTTCCAGATGTCACTCAGCATCAGCCCTGGAGAGCTCTGGCCCCGGGTGTTGGCCACATCTTAGAGGAAGTGGCATATGAGTAGAACTCTGCATTAGATCCAAATCCTCATTAATCAGTTAGTTGTAAAAGACCACATTTTATGGCAAAGTGGCTTTGAGACATCCCACGTAGGTGAGTGGCTTCTGGTGTGAACATCAAGTATCATTTCTAACTGTAACCAAACTCAGGCCGAGTATTTTTGACATTCAGAGTCACTCGCCATTTTGTAAAATGATGGACAATAGAGAGAAACCTGTTATATATAATTAGACAACCCATCTATCAGCTATCTGTTGACATTTTATACATCCATGGAAGAACAGTGTCTTCAAAGTACTGTTGATAAAATTTTCAATATATATTAAATAACTGAACCACGTTCTCAAATAGAACATATACCATGTTTAAAAGGACAAAGAGTAAAATGTTTTAAAAAAACGTCAATATTGCCCAAGATTGTATAAATGCCTTTTATCTTTCTAATTTTTCTTTAGTATTGATTTGTCCAATCAAGGTTTGCCTATAGGCATCACAGGGTACTTTTTAGTCCAAGGACAGAAGTTTAATGAGGGTTCTTCATCTTTCCATGTGGAGACTGCTCCAAAGGAATCACCCTGTGGAAAATAACCAGGGACTACACCTGCCCTTTCTCTTTCCTCAAGGCACATTGAAAGATTTGCCAAGCCTCTAAATATGGCCGCTACTGTACCAAGCCGGGATTTTAAGAATGTCAGGCCTCCCCTGCCCCATTTGATTTCCAAGTGAAGCCCCCTTCTCCCCCCGGCCTTGGAAAGGTGCATGGTGCCTCAGAAATGCAAGGACTGTGGCAAGCAAAAGACTGAGGACCTAAGGACACTGGCAGAAGCTCCCATGATGCAAAGATAGCCAACTGAGACTTGAGGGTAGAAGAAGTTACCTGAGCAAAATGGGACTCCAGCAGAGCGCTAATGAAAACAGATGTCAGGGTCTCCTTCTAAGGTTTGCTATCAAGTTCTGGAAAGTTGAATGGTGCAAGGGAATGTGTGTCTAAACTAATATGCAAGCATTTACACACCTTTACAGTGCTGGCCAGAAAGAGGGTTAGGTTGAAAGCAAGCATCTATCTTGTAGGGAATATTATGTGCTTGGCCTATAATAGCCTTAGCATTCTTTTGTTTGTTTGTTTGTTTGTTTGTATGTTTTGTTTGTTTGCTTGTTATTTTTTAAGACAGGGTTTCTCTGTATAGTTTTGGTGCCTGTCCACGATCTCGCTCTGTAGACCGGGCTGGCCTCAAACTCACAGAGATCCCCCTGGCTCTGCCTCTTGTGTGCTGGGATTAAAGGCATGTGCCACCACCGCCCAGCAGGCTTAGAATTCTTGTGATACACATTGAGGCCCAGGTTTTAAAATGATTGAGATGTAAGAGAGGTTGAGCTTCCTCCAATATGGTCTAGATGACCAGTGATGAGCTCAGGAACTGGATAGGACTGTGCAGCCTCACACATGGGGACAGCCTTCAGAGCAATCTTGAAAACAGAGAAACCAGCCCCAGCTAATGGTATCTGTGGTTCTAGAGTAATTAAAACTCTTGATTCTCTTCTTTTTTCTTTTCTTTTCTTCTCTTTCTTTTTATTTATTTTTTTTCCTAGACAGGGTTTCTCTGTGTAACAGTCCTGGTTGTCCTGGAACTCACTTTGTAGACTAGGCTAGCCTCAAACTCACTGAAATCTGCCTACTTCTATCTCCCAATGCTGGGATTAAAGATGTGCACTGCCCCCACCACTGCCCAACCTTTAAAAAAATTATTTTTATTTGATGTGCATTAGTGTTTTGCCTGTGTGAGGTCCCCTGGAACTGGAGTTATAGACAGTTGTGAGCTGTCATATGGGTGCTGGGAATTGAACCCCAGCCCTCTGGAAGAACAGGCAGTGCCCTTAACCACTGAGCCATCTCTCCAGCCCCCCTTGATTCCCTTCTGATGGGGTACGAAAGCTGTCTGCACTGTGACTGGGCAGGCAGAGTTGAGGGCAAGCCATCTACTCTCAATACTGTTTCCTCAGCCTCCATGTGTTGGCACCATCAGTTCTTTGAGGGGGTGGGGTGATGGTGAGGAAGAGAGAGAGTCCATTTGTGTCTTCCTCTCAGGCTGCCTGGCACACTCACACATGTCTGCAGTGGGTGACAGGCTGGCCAGAGCCATAAGGGGACAGATGGTTTAAATCTTAGCTGGAACTTAAAATTATTTCTCCCTTTCAAGCATTTAGCCACCAGAAATATGAATGCACTGGGGTTTCGTTCATTCTAACATTATTTCTATTTGACAGCTTATCAAAAATCCTTTTCCAATGCTTTTCTTATTCCCACAACCAGAGATTGATCTTCTAAGAATAAAAGTCATCTCCAATTTAATTTTGAATCAGTGCAAGTCATCTCTCATCTCAGTTTCTCTGGATTATAAAGACTAAATGTCTTGAAATCAGTTTTACTGCTGGTCATTCATGGGGAAAGGAACTGGGTCAAATGTACAGGTCATTTAAAATGAATTCTATAGTTCTTTTGTAAAGGACCAAGGTTTGCTAGCCAATGTTGTACCATGATGTTGGATATCATGCGTTACCATTTATTCATCCATCTCTTATGTTTCTTTTTCCTAATAAGCATATCCTTCTTCTCTTTAGCCTTTCAGTTTCTGAAGGTAATGGTGGTATACATTTTGGCTCCAGAACTCACCTTCTGGGAACAAGTTCTGCATTGAGAATTCCCCAAAGTACAGACCATATGTGTGAGCTTTTCTAGCACTTAAATATTAACATGTGTTTCACAACTCATTTACAACTGACTTGCACTTTTATAGGCTAAAGTCAGGCCCATTCATGCTGTCTGTTGCTTGTGGTGAGTCTGAGCTAGCTCCACAGGACAAAGAACTTCATTTCTCCCTTTATAAGCCTCTCATGGCACTGCAGTTTAAAATGACTAGAGTTTCGCTAAGTCAGTGACTGTATTTCAAGATTCAGTAAGTTGAAATTTTAATGCCTTCCCAGAAACTCCTGAAATATTTGGCTGTCTTGGGAGATGATAAATTAAAACCCTTGCTTTAAGAATCAGTACTTTTCTCTTCCTTCTTTCCTTCTTTCCTTCCTTCCTCCCTCCCTTCCTCCCTCCCTCCCTTTTTGAGACAGTATGTAGCCCCGGCTGGCCTGGAACTCAGAGATCCATCTGTCTCTGCTTCCTTAGTGCTGGCTGAGACTAAATGTGTGTGTACCACCATGCCTGGCAAGGATCTTATTATTGGCTAATGCTGCGTTTCCACTTTCTAAAAATTCATTTTATTTATTAAAATATAAGGTTCTCCTATTACATTTTTCTTCTATAAATATTAACACTAATTTTATAGAGCAGGTAGAAGGTGCTGTCAATAGTGTAGGAATGTCATCAAATACCAAGAGCACAGCTAAAGTTTCTGTGATTGCTTTAGCATCGCTGTGATTTTTATGGGATAGAGTAAAAACAAAACAAACAAACAAAAAAGTGAAAGCCATTTTTACTAAGTTTTTGAGACATGAGGAAAAAGACCCCAAACCAATAAAGTCCATTACTATCACAGGGTGAGATGTAAGAAAATATATTTATTTCTTTCCAAGACAATACTATGATAAAATTGTTAAATACATGCATGTTTTAAAAACAGACATAGGTAACATCTTTATAGAATTAACAGTCGAGCGATACTAGTTTTATATTTGTAGTGTCTTAGTAATAGGCTATTTACATATTCTATGTTCTTGTGATAATCATGTTTCCCAAAAGACATGGAAGCTAAACTCTGAAATTATGATATAAAATGTTCAAATTTCCCATTCTAACAGCAACATAATTTATATCCAAAATTTCACAAGGCTGGAAATACTTCAGTTATCAGTCTCTGTGAGTGCTGTTTTTTTCCATACTCAACTCAAAATTCTGAGTCACAGTGAGTTACAGAGACACACATCAATCTGGCTTACTTCCTGTATATGCATATTTAAAAGACTCCTTATAGGATTAAACATGATCTTAGGTATTGCACATCATAACCGATGATTTGTGTTAACACACACACACACACAAAGTCTGTAGTGGTAACTTGACAGGATATGAAAAAGGGTAATTATGGAGACCGCAATGTCTATCTTCTCTCAGCTACACATACACACACCTGATCAAACAAAAGTTAGTAAACAGTTACTACTTATAAAAACCTAAAAATATTTAACATAACACCATCTTAAAAAAACATTCATTCTACCTTATAAAAGACAAAACTTATATCTGTTCACAGTATGTGTATTTTGTAAACAGTAATGCACTGTAATGCAAATCTGAAAGGAAAAAAATGGCAATTCCTTAGTGTTACAGAGATAATGGCTTATGATCAGCTAATGGGAGATTTGGTAAAAAAAAAAAAAAAAAATCATTTTGAAAACATCTTACTAGGAACACTGAATATTTTTAGACGGCTTATTTTACCTTTGAACATGCCCGTAAGTTGGAACCATCTCAGACTCAGGATGTCTTTCTATCCAGAACAATCTTTTTATAGCAGCTGCTATGAAATGGAAATATATTTCAGCAGATGCTCTATCTCAGGGCATCCCATAATACCTACCCCCCACAAGGAGTTGAACAGGGTTTACGCTTCAATGCTTTACTGTGGCATTTCATACTTTCTTAAATAAGATATTGGAAGAAAAATTACATAGAAGGAACCAGGGGCTAGAACTGACCTACTAGAAGATGATGCATGACAGCATTTGGTTCAAACAGGGAGACTATCATCTGAAAATGATTATTCAGCATTCTGTCCTACAACTACCTACCAAAGTACTAAGTTGCCCGTGACTTAAGGAAGACAGGATTATCACCTGAAAATATTTTGATATTTGAGGATATGCTACTGGAATATCTGGAAGTGAGTTCAGAAGTTGAAACTGCCCATTTAAAATGGAATAATTAAAAATTAAAATAAAAGTGCATTTAAGGAAATAGAATAAATTTAAGTAGCCAGCAAATTAGACATACCCAATATTTTAGGCATAAGTACAGCAAAAAGTCTGTAATACTTTCTTTTAAAGTTCTGATTGATTAGTAGTACAAGGGTAATCTTAAAGACACATATGAATGTGATAAACATTAATTTCCTTGTCATTTTTTTCTCAGCAATTTTTTTTCATTTTTAAGGTATTCAGTTCCAGCAACCAAAAAGTAATATAAATTATTATGGATTTATATTTGGTTAATGTGCATTGAGTTATGGTTTATTTATAATGAAAGTATACCATAGTTAGAATTTAACTTAAGCAAATTCTATTTACATCTTGAACAAAAATTATCATTCATAATGCAGGGAGAACAGGTACTACTCTGGCTAAAAACAGTGAGGTCCAGTCATACTCTAATGTCATAATTAGAAACATGTGGATATTCTAGAGCAAGTAACAGCCCCAGGAACTCTAACAAGATGAAACAAAACTTGGTATTACTCAGCCGAATGTTGTTCTCCATCCTTTAGAAATAATTCATTTGTAATATAATCAGTATGAACGTGATCATGCAATAATCAAGATAAAAGTAGTAATTGAAAAGGAATAAAAATATCTAACAACCTAGTAAACTGAGAGGCTTACACAGCGTGGATTGTCCTGGGGAAGAATCATGAGTCAAGCTGAATGAATTTGAAGGATATTCCAGGGTTATAGCTAAAAGATCAATGTCCTATAAGTTTGGCCACACTTCCCTCCCCACCTTCTGTAATTTTTTTTTTTTTTTTTTTTTGGCTCTAGATACAAGAGGGAAGACAGATATGACAGTATGAAACTGTTTCAGCAGAAAATATCAGTTTAAAGGAAATGTCCTGAAATATCTCACAAAGAGATTAAGTTCTGCAATGAATCAATTAAGCTCACAAGCATCGCTCGCCATAACATATGCTAGATTGGTACAAACACGTTTCCAAATGGAGTACTCTTTACGTTAAAGCAAACTCTACACAGTTAAAAGTATGCTGGCGGTGTCTAATGAACTGTCTGGTGAGTCCTCTCAGTTTCTCCTCAAACTGTGGGGCCGCTTCCATAGCATATTCAAATCTTCCAGATAAATGCGAGCTACATCTTAATCTTTATCATCCTTCCAGACAGTTCTGCTGCATCTGTAACACTGGAAAGGGACTCCATCAATACAGCCACTGAGCTTTTCACTGTGTGCCTGGCGTTAGCAGCTAATGACCCTCCCCCCATATTTCACTTGGGAAGCCAAGTATTACACTTTCAAAGGAGTCTCGCTAATTCTAACACAGTTTGAAACAAGAAAAAGCAAAAATTACCTTAAGTGCAAACAAGTTTCACCAGATGAAGTGCCTGAGCAGTAAGAAAGTTTGAGATAATACTTTCTACATATTGACATATTAAGAAGTCCTTTGAAAAATACCACAACATCGATTTCGAATTCCCATTGGGAGGGAAAACTCTCTAGCCTTTCACTAAATTACATTTAACATGGTTTAAAAGACAGTGATATTTTGATAAACACAGACAGTATTCCTGGGGCAGGAGACATTTCTAAACAAGACTTGAGTCTGCAGGAAGGTCTAAGAATGGGACTTTCTACCCTTTCTGGGTACGACGGTACTGGGTGTTCTGAATGCAATCCTTCAAGTTCCATGAGCCATGAAAGCAATGCTAATGTGGAAAATGAGGCTGACGCTTCCTCCCTCGAGTGAGTGTTCCGATGAATGGCTGCTTCTGTTGCCAGCAGCAGGAACAAAAGCACCTCTATCACACACAGCACAGAAACATAGCTCAACTTTGTAGATGCGCAGGACGACCTTGTCAAATCCAGGACAGCACAGGTTGAACAACTGGGGGACTCAGAAGGGACAGATGTGCGAATTAATGTGGCCCACGACTCACAGCTCTCATGCCAAAAGCCTAGTTAAGTGTTTGAGAATATCTTTAAATTAAATAGTTTAAAATGGCCACGCACAAGTATCAGGAGACCCCCAGGCTCCATAGCTCACAAGGGATCTGAGTGAAACAGGCGTACAGAAGGGTGACAACATGTCCTGCGGGTCCCTGTCTCCCCTGCTCTCTCCCTGTTTAGCCCTCCTTCTGCATACACAACTCAGGAAGAACTGCAGAGGTAATCATACCGCGCAGGGATGGAAAGACAGTCCTGAGCCACGTTTTCCTAAAACAACCTACGGGGTACCCCACGTCTCCTGGCCCAGTGGTCCTTGAGAACGGGATTCAGAAGCAGGGTGAGACAAGCAGGATTCTAAACGCCCTTCACTCTAGACTCCCACATGAAAGGGGCACATCTGGATGACAGGATGAGCCCATTTCCTCTGGCCTTTCCTTGTGTTCTCGGATTAATGTCGTTCAGGATGATAAGCGACTACCTCCACAGACACTCGTCCTCATTAGATGGATTATAAAACTGATCGGCTGCGATGGGGAATGAGGCGGGAGCCGAGGGCAAGCAGAGCAGAGCTGTCACAAGATGCAGCAGGGTGAGGAGGCAGCCAGGGCTCAGAGTGGCAGGGTGGAGCCAGAGAGGGTACAAGGAAGATAAATTAAACTCTTTGGAAGTGCTTCTAGTTTTCATTACTGAGGATTTCTTAGAGTTATTATCTACCTTCTATGTACTATATAAATGCATAGCTAATTGTATTTCATTCCACATACCATCATATCAAAAAGCTCCAAAATGTAGCTGAATCCTAGGGTTAAAAAGGGGACCATGCACTGACTATTAGATTTCTGTCCCTTGTCATCCTGCAATTTGTGTTTTTCCTCCACGTGACTTTTAAAAAGATAAAATATGAAGCCAGGCATGGTGGCGCACGCCTTTCATCCCAGCACTCAGGAAGCAGAGGCAGGTGGATCTCTTGTGAGTTTGAGGGCAACCTGGTCTACACAGTGAATTCTCAAACAGCCAGAGATACATTTAAAAAAAAAAAAAAAAGGAAAAATTAAGATTAAACATGAACTAAAAAAACAATCCATTATCTGCAAAATTTGGGGGACTTCAGATGAAACGAAACAAAGACTTTCTACTCAGGGGTTTCAAACTGTCACATACTTTGATAATCCAAAGGCAGAGCAAATATACAACCTACATTTTAGGTTTTTACTCTGATTTTCTTAGAACCACATTCACTGTCCACATTGCTGAGAAACCAGGGTAGATGGAGGGTGCTGTACTCAGGACCAGCTCTTCATGGCTTACAGAACCACCACAGGTGGCTCCCCACCAATTCCATAAGTTTTAGGACTTCCATTAAAATCACCCTTTACTAGCTGCTCTGGGGAGAAATAATCTCCCTTGAGGTTTAAGCTTATTGATTTGAAGATTGGGTCTGAGAGTCTGGACCACCAGTTGCTGAGGACAGAGCGGCTGTGACTCACGAGCAGTACAGAAAGCTCATCATCAGCTATTGGTCAGGCTTAATGGCATACCTTCTCAGGGGAACTGAGCCTTATCAGAGCTTGGCGCCAGCATACACTAGCAGCTATTCTTAGTAGTCATCTTACATAGTAACTCACTACAATTATATACGTGTGAGTAATGTTGAATTCGCTCTTACAAAGCAGACACTGTAACACAAAACAAAAACAGAGGAAGTTTGGATAGAGCTCTAGAAATTCCCAACCGTAGGACAATGGGCATAGAACCTAAGCTAGCGTGCAAGCTATGTGGTAGGAGAGAGGTCTTCACACCCCACTAAAGCAGGACAATGTGATTTTGATTTGGGCTGGTCAGTGTCACACTTGTTTTTCCAAGTTTGTACCCCTGAGACAACTGTTTGACAACCATTATACAGTAGGCAGAGAAATCAGCATGCTCCATCAAGTGGAATACCAGATAGGTACAGACATCAGCACGCTCTATCTAACAGAACACCAGATTGCTACTGCTACGTTAAAAACTAGATTCACTTTTGTAAATGCCGTGGATGGAGACACCATAAAAGTTTTAAAATCTGTGCTTGGTTTTCCTCTAAGACTGCAGTAAATGTCAGGCCCACTAACATTATTTTGACTTGTACATTTTTCTTCCTTGCCTGTAAATCCACTTGGAATTCCATAACATACAAAGAAGAGAAAAACCATTAACAACAGACGGTTGTGAGATTTGTTTTGCATATATGTACTAGGCAGAGTTAGTCGTGAAATCCTTCTGGAGGATTCTTTGGCTCAATCAAAAACAGCTTCAAATCTTGAGTTTCCATGGCTGAGGTTTCTGAGTCACTGTATTTTGGCTTTAGGACACATTAAAAGCACATTAACACTTGTAGTGTCACTTGACCGGAGTGAAGGTCCCTGGTTATCAACATTTGCAGGGTCCCTCCAGGAATGCCCCAGCTACTGCCGAGACACCAGCTTGAGATGGCAGACTGAAGTGTCGAAGGGTGACTGGTTAGTCGTTTGGTTTGTTCTGGAAAAAGTTTGTAAAGGACCACCCTCCTCCATTAGATTTAGGAGAGTCTTCATCTTTAGGAGGAATCAAAAATTGCCTGGAATTGATGGAGCATGGACTTCCAAAAGAGACAATTTCACTGTTGCTGTCTGTGGACCTTGGGGAATCCGGAGAGACCAAATTCCAAGTATTCACATTGGCCTGAGGTCTGTAACCTGCGGCCTTATCTGCCTCATCTTCTGCTGTTGGGTCCTCCACGGCAGAGTTAATGGGGAGGCGCATCTGTGGCTTATAGCCTGCCACCACCCCAGGGTCAACGTCCTGTTCCTCCTCTGGTTTGGCTTGAGGCTGATACATGGATTGAACATCAATGTACACGACCTGGGAAGTCCCTCCCGCTTCATCTGCTGTGGGGTTTGCTATCTCCTCCTCGATGATGGGTGGGCAGTAAGACACAACCACGTGGTTCTCAGGGTCTGCCTCGGAGCCATCCCCGGGACGCTCTGCCACTGGGGAAATGATTTCTGTATCTTCTATTTTAGGAATGATGGATCGGGATTCCAGAACTTCGACATTATTTGGGGTACAGGGATTCATTTCCAATGTTTTAAGAGCATTGCTCCCCTGGAAATAAATTGGGAACAGTGGTTAAGACAATCCTGCATGCTCCAGTGAGCCTCCTTACAGAAAGACATACAATTTACTTTTTTTCCGCCCTTCACATCTGTTTATAAACATCGGTTTCTGCAGCTCTAGAGTTCACATGCAGAGCAAAACCACTTTTTTTTCTGCACATCAAAATTTTCCTTACTATTCATAGCAGAAAGAAAAAAAAAAGCATGGTGTAAAGACTGAAGAACTCTGAACATTCAACAGATGTTAAAGCTTGCTACCTTCTCCATGCTTTTTTCTTAGGCTCACACCTACACATCACAAGCTCCTCACAAAAGACAGAAGGAAGGAGCCCTTTTGTCCTTAAAGACAAGCACACAGAAGGTAAGGTTACCTCGCAGATGCTCTTCTGAAACTGTAACGCTTTACAGTTTTCTGGGTTGGGAATATCAGGGTAGAATGTTTCCTTAATCCTTCAAAGAAAGAATGAATTCGATTAATAACTATCACGCGTCGAACATGTAGCACAGTGAAGAGGTCATTTGGAGATTTTTTTGGTGACAGTGTCCATGAGCATCTTGAGACACACACAGACAAGCTCTTTACCATGGGGCTATTCGCTAGAGATTCCAGCACAGGACTCCAGTGTACAAACCTCAGACCACCACTACAAGGCCTTATTTGGCTCAGGGAAATGAAAGTAAATAATTTACAGTGATGGCCGCGATCATGCCTCCCATGAAATACTGCCAGATTCTCACTGCAAGCTGGATTGAGCAGGGTCGGTTACTCAAGGGACCTGTCTGCATAAGCAGTCCTCTGTTCATCACAGGGTCTAGACTGGCATGCTCGACTAAGATGAGCAAGTGTAGTGTGTGCTTATATTTTAAAAGATTAATTCTATTTTCTTTTTTTGTTTTTATTTGTTTGTTTGGTTTTGGAGGTAGAGACTCGGGTAGCCCACGTTGGCCTTGAACTTGTGGCACTCCCCATGCCTCTGCCTCCCTAGTTCTGGGGGTCACCATGAGTCTACAGCCATGAGTTGCCCATACCAAAAACAGGAAGTATTAAAGGTGACAGCCGTGAGTGGCAAGGACAGGGCCTGCTGAGCTAAAGAAAATAAAAAACGCTACAAATGTCAGATAAAAATCCAACATCAGGGAAAATGAGCTTTGCTCATTTCTATACTCAGAACTACTAAGGACTCCATTATTTGGAATTCCTGAGGAACAGTGACTATGTTGGCAGCAGTCTAAATGTTCTAGCTTCCAGGCATCTTTTTATCTTTTTGTTTTTTAAGCTGACATTTTTGTTTTAAAGTTGGAATTAGTTGCCTAAATAGGTTATTCTATTTGCAAGCATTACTGTTTTCATTTCGAAGCCAGGACTGTCAGGACACATTCTCTCTGTCACAAACAATGGCTCCTTAAAGAAAGTGAAGCCTGTTGTGTGCTGACTACAGCCTTTTTGTCCGATCCCAGTGGAGGACAGCTCCTGGCAGCCAGCTGGGTGCACACTGCTCTCCCCTGGGCTCATCTGTTTCAGCCTCCCTCCTGAATCTCTCCCACTTCAGCCAATCATACAGTGCCCCAGCTTCGGAGCCTCACTGAAACCACTCTCTCTAGAAAGTTCTTTCTCATCTTGTTACCCTTCAGGGCTCCCCACAAGGCAGCCTTCCTGCTCGCCTCTTCCTTCCCAGGCTCCCTGTTCCTCTCGTGCTGGGTGGCCACTCACACTCTGAAAGCACGCTTTCCTGACCCTTCTCTCATGGTGCTGTGAAACTAACGTCCAAGCTTGCTTTATCCACAGCCATAAGCCCTTTCTCACGGACGGGGCATTCATACGTGGTAAGTAAATGAATGGGTGGATCATCAAGACCTGTGTGATCTTAATCATTAAGTTCCATCTAATCCTGCAGATAGCCATTGCCAATTTATGTGTGAAAATATCGTTGAAGCCAATCTGCCATTACCATGGATTATTAGTAAAGATAGCAGGGGGGGATGTACCCTTCTACTCCATGAGTTCTTAACTATTTTCAATAGGATGCCATAGTCTTACTTGATATTAAAGTCAATGTTCTGAGTAAAAAGAGCATATTTGACCAACTGGCATAACATGACTGAATAATGAAGTTGGCAAACAAACGGTTGAATACACGGGTACCATTACCATTCTCGCTTCCGATAGCAGAGGATGCTTGTTACCACTCCAACAATGACAGCCACGGCCACTGGGATGAGGATGGCGATAATTAATCCCACCGCTGAAAAGAAACAGTTATAAATATTGAAAATCACCACTGGAAGTCCTGAGTACAGAATCAATTTAAATTAGAATACACTTAAATTTATTATTCAAAGAGACAAAAAAAACCTAAGTGACCCAGAGACATGAAAAAAACAGGGTAGAGTTGCTTAATCCTGCCACTGGCGACGTGTAGGCCAGATGTTTCTGGTGTGAGGAGGGGTGGGAAGGGCCGTCCTGTGTCTGTGGGAGGTTTAGCCACATCCTGGTTTCTAACCATGAGATACCCATAGCACTCCAGTTATAGTCAAAAATATCACCAGACATTGCCAAGTTGTCTTGGAGGGACAAAATCACCTCCCACGGAAACACTGCTTCAGTGCACCATAGCCTCATGGCTCTGTACTTCAGACCTGGCCACGAACTCCATCCATCCTGGTAGAGGGGAAGACTGGGGCTGAACCGAAGCCCTGTCATGGTGAAGGGCAGCAAAGGCTACTACCCTTGTCTATGCCCCACCTCAGACTTAGAGGTGTGGCATTTTACTAACGCTTAAAGAATGTTTCTTACACATTTCCCTAAACATTAAAATCAAACTAGCTTGGGAAAATATTTAACCTGGATTCCTGGATTTGGGAGATCTTTGGATGCATACCCAAAATTAATTTCTTTCTTTCTTTCTTTGTTTTTTTTTTTTTTTTTTTTTTTGGTTTTTCGAGACAGGGTGTCTCTGTGTAGCTTTGCGCCTTAATTAATTTCTTATATACTTATCAGGAAGTAATTTGAAATAACTGACAAGAATCTCATAGCCTTTTAACACTTTCCTCTTTCTAACATAGAAATGCAAAAATTTAGAGCAGTGGTTCTCAACCTGTGGGTCATGACCCCTTCACCAAACCTGTGTCCCAAAAAGTAATTTACATTACGATTCATAATAGTAGCAAAGCTATAGTTACGAAGTAGCAATGCAAATAATTTTAGGGTTGGGGGTCACCACAATACAAAGAACTGTATTAAAGAGTCACAGCCTTAAGAAAGTTGAATATCACTGCCATAGAGCTTGGCAGTCCCCAGATGCTAGAGACACTATATCACTTTAGTGGCAAAGGTGTTTCTAGGGCAGTGTTGAACTTACAGTTTTCCTTGGTCACCACAAACATGCTTTTCTCTGGACCCAGGCCACCATGTGTATAGGCTCGCAGGACCAGGTGGTAACTGGTTTTACCCTGAAGATCAACAATCCTCAGCGTCTTCTGGGATAGGTCAGTGATATTCTTTAGCTTGATGTCAGAATGACCTAAAGTGAAGAATATTCTAACTCATTCTAAGGTCACTTTAAACACTCAGACATCCAGCCAGACAACCTTTGGAAAACAAGTCTGGCTGCTGGCCACACCCAGCCAACGCTCTGGGGCCACATTCAATTCTAGCCTTGCCAGTCACACTTTCTAAATTACTCTAAACTCAGGCTTCTCTGACTCTGCAAGGGAACAGCATGACTTGGCTCCCAGTGACGGGTAAAGTTTCCAGGCGTACTCTTTAGAACAATGCCTGGCATACGGCAGGCAATCCATAAAGGTCATTTTCCTGTCTGTGACTAAGAGAAAGCCCTGAAACTCCAAAGCACCCGAAACAGACCCTACGGAAACAGCAGCAGACGCTGGACAGGGCAAAGGTGAAGAGCAGCGGACATGACCTCAGCCCTTAGGAAAGGACCCACGTGGTGGTGGGAATTCTCAAAAAGACGACGCTGTGAGGATGCCTTTGGGTCACTTCAAAGGGAAGGGTGAAGATTGTTTGACTGTTTTATTCATGAAAGTCTCAACCAAAATAACGCAGGGTGAGAGTTTAAAGAACCAAGCAGTAATAAACAGCGAGAGGCAAAATTAATTGGTTCCCTCCTGGTCCCTCGCTCGCCTCTACAACCACTTAGAAATCAGGTATCCCTTCTTGAAGAGTTTGCCTGGATTCCAAAACAGCAAGCCGAGGTGGCCAGCTGTTGGTCTATTTGTGTTCAAAAAGGGTGGATGAGGATTTAGCTCCTTTAGACTACCCTTGCCCCTCCCCCTCCCCACGTTCACAGAGAGGCATCGCCACACTGGGTGGGTGAATTCAGTGCTCACATGGCTATGATCACATGAAGATTAGTCATTGATTTTTTTTATTTTTTAAAGCTGCGTGGTATATTTGCATTTTTGTTTTCCTATTGTAATTGCTTTCCACCATCTTTTGTTCAATTTTCTTAGAATTTCTATTGTACTAAGTTCTCAGTTCTTCCCATATGCTTCAGTGAAAGCTCAGTACATTCTCCATGTATGGAAACAACCCACCCTCGGGTTCCTGCTTGTTTCCAATGGGGGTTGCTTCTCTAGCTACCCAGGCTCATGCTGGGCTCTCTACCTACCCTAGCCCACTCTCCAGCTCCTTCTGGGTGTTCCTCACTTCTTTTCCACACTGCGAGGTGTGGTCTTCTCCCTTCAAGCAGATTCCAGAGAAAGGCAGGACAGGGGAAGGAAACACTCAACAGCCTTTGCAAGTCTAGAAAAAATCTTCATTCCGTTCTGCTACTGACCAGCAGAGAGGCAGAGTGCAGACTTTGAGGTTGAAAATAACAGTCACTCACTAGTTTGAAGACACTTCTGTGGTACCGTCTAGTGTCTGTTGACAGGGAAGTCTGCCACCATTTTGATTCCTGATTATAACTGGGGCTCAGAACCCATTCTTTGTATTCGTGGTTTTTGTTTGGTTGTTGTTGTTTTTCTGCCTCTTTTGTTATCAAATGCAAAATCACATTTAAAAAAATGAGCATAATGCTATGGTATGGATCATGCGACACTAGCAGGAAACGGTCACCATTCTGTGGGACTTATAATGAAAGGATTTAAAATAAGTGATTTAGACTTTTTTTTTTTTAAACCAGAGCTGAGGACCGAACCCAGGGCCTTACGCTTGCTAGGCAAGCGCTCTACCGCTGAGCTAAATCCCCAACCCTGATTTTGACTTTTAAAGAATTTATAATGCTATTTATCGCACACCTTTTCGGAGAGTTTTGGAAACTATTATTTAGCTACGCATCAGCCTTTCCTTTATGTTATGGCTAGTCAGAGTCTTTTTCCTTTCTATACATTTTAGCACTGTAACCAGCGCAGCACTGAACTCACCTGTCTCGAAACTCCGCGTCTTAGGCGCGTCTCTCTCTCCTTTCTGGAAGTAAAATAAATACCCTCTTAAGAAGCCCCGGAGCTCTTCCACAGGGATGTCTTCCCACTTGACTAATATCGAATCTGCAGATGTATCTTCCACAGTAAAATTGGGCGCAACAATCGGGGCTGTCAAAACAAGAGACCACTTGCTGAAGGGCGGGGCGGGGCGGGCAGGCGTCACAGCGTTTGAGGTGTCTGGCTTCAGCAACACCTAACCTTGGCATCAAACTGTATTCGTTACTCAATCCTGGGCTCCGCAGGCCACGGAGCCACACTTCTACACTCACACTCAGCGGAGCGCAGGAAGGAATCGCGGCCGTTACACATGGCACACGTCCAGGGAATAACCTGTGCCACATCTTTAAGTGACCACTCAAACGGGCCTCACGCATGTTCTCCTCTTGGTTAAGTCCTGGAGACATTGCCAAACTTCTATAAACACAAATCAAGTATTTTTGGCAGCCATGATTTGCCTTTCTCAATGTCAATACTGAAACTGTGAAATAAACAAGCAGGTGGGGAATAAGTGATTTTAAAAAAAATCTAAATCTGTGATAGAAATTATTCTATCCTTTTAAATCTAATAACTAAATTCAATATATTGAGGATTAACTCTTGCTATTTCCCTATTTATAATTTCTCATCTTAGCCAAACTTTAAATAACTCACCCATTTAACTTACCTAATTCTTCTATATATCCAATTATAGACCGCAGCAATTGATACCCCTGATTAGTGCACCCATAGAGGTAAAAATTATATCTTACTCCTGACTGAAATTGATCTGTAGGAGGAACAAAATCAGTGAACCTTCATAAGTATATGTAGGTAAGCAAGAATATTTAGTTTAGAAGCATTAAAATTTAGAACATGCTAAAATCTCCAAATATAACTGCAAACAGATTTATTATAAAAAACACAGTACTTTAAAAAAATAAAATTGGTAAAAATTTTGGAGTATTAAGCAAAACTTAAACACTGTCACTTCTATAATACTGAAAAGCTTCAAGATCTTGGGATGACATTTCTTGGAAGAGAAAAAAAGGTGACTTATTCTTGCTTCCCAGAGGCCATCTGGTCAGTTCACTGTGCCACTGCATGGTCACAGTGTGTTAATGAATGCCTTTGCTTTCCTGTGTGCAAGAAATGACATCTCTCCCCTTGTCCCAGAGCACTAAAAACTCCATTCTAGCTCAAAGTTTCAGGGACAAAGGAACCAGGCCTTGGAGTTTGTTTCTCTTTGTAACACTCACTGAGCAAGACACACAGGAACTGTCTTTGGTGGGCTTTTTGTTTTGTTTTGTTTTGTTTAATTAATATTTTAGGTTAGCACACAAAGTGAGTCATCATGGCATCTTCACACATTCATCCTCACACTTGGGTCTCTCCCCCGACCTTCCCTTGTCCACTCCCCACCCGCTTCCAGTTGATTCTCTTTCTCCAACTCATGAAGCACCTTTCAATGTCTCATCAGTTACACACCTCAACAAAACGTGAGGCGTGAGAAACACAGAAATGCACAGGGCCACGTTCCCACCATGGAGGAGTTGGCAAGCATGGGGAAGACACAGGGCAAGAGTGGCCACGATTCCCACGTGAGACGGGTGGGGTCTTAGGTGAAATACTAATCAAGTCCACGAAGATCAGAAAAAGCCATTCAGAGCGAGCTCTGAAGAGGACAGTGAAAAGCAGTAAGGAGGCTCATCTTGAAGATAACACCTTAATAACGTCCTAACAAGGCAGTGTGCTTAATACAGTGGTCCTTTAAACCACATGCCCAAAGATCACCTAGACTCCACAGGTCGAGGCGACGAGGCCGACCTCAAAACTCCATGCTCTAAGGGAGAACTGCGGTTCTGTCTCTATTTAATTTTTTTCCTATCACTGTTTCTCCTAAAGTGCTTGCTACGTGCTTCCAAGTACTAAGTAAATATTGATGGGAAGTTCAGCTCCGCCAAGTGCATTCCATTTTGTGCCTTTCTTCACTGCGGGAAAGGTATACTTGAGGTTACGACTGTATACTGCATATAAACCCATGCCTCATTTTATGTTAAAATTACATATTATCAATACCAAATAGAGTATGTCACTTAAAGGGGCCTGGTAGGTGATCCAGGTATCATCAACAAGAGTTGAAGGAGAGGAAACCGCAGAAGAGAAGGAGAGAAGGATTACTACTGCCCACAAGCTCAGCAGGCAGGTAATGAAAGTCAAGAGTCCCGGCCCAAGGTCTGAGTAGTTCTGCATTTGGATTCTGGCACCACTGCACTGGAACTGTGTGACCCAGAGCGCTCTCCCAAGTACTCCAGGCCTATCTTCTCAGCCACCACAGAGACCCTGCTCACACACAATGGCACCGACAACAGCGGCTCCTCCCCATCCTAAGGGATCTCAGCCACAACTTGTTCTCCCAGAAACACTGCCTCCATTGCCCATTCCCAGTGCACCCCATTTCTTCCCGAATCCCAGGAGGGACAGACCAGAGGCTCAGTCACCTCAGCCCCACATGAGAGGAATGAGGGCAGGTGTAGGGATGAGAAGGATGACGAGGTGGAGGGGTGGCCGGAGGAGAAAGGAGGGAACTCAGAAGACCACCACAACTTTAGTCAACTGCAGAAGTGCCCGAGCAGAAGGGGAAATATCTGAACTTGTGTGTGGTTAGTCAGTGGGAGACTCTCTCACCCTCTGACAGCGCTTCCAAAAGGAAGAACCTGTCTTAGGGAGAGAAGCCACTGGGGGCCCATGACTCTCCAGTTTGCTGCCCCAACACATGAGGAAGGACCAGGAGCTGATGTCTCCAGCAGTATCATGACCGACAGAGCCACAGGGCCTAGGAGAACCCCACAGGCGTAGGCACACACTGGTTCAGCAGAAGGCATGAGGACAATGCAGAGTGGGAGTCTCTACTTCCAAAGGAGAAGCAGGGCTAGTCTGGGGGATCCAAGCCTCCCTGGGTGCCACACTTCTCAGGCTGTGCCTATCAGGGGTGGTTTTCATGAGCAGGCTCACAGGCTCACGGGCAGTGAGGTGCTCAGTGACAGAGCTGAAACTACTCCATGTTCATCAGAGTCACCCTCTGTCCCCATATTATGGAATTGTTGATGGTGGCGGTAAGGCTGTCTAACGGCCTAGATCCTGGACAAACTAAGGCAGAGGGGCACTGACTATGCTGTCTTCTTTGTTTGGAAGTGTTTTCTCATGTCCTTTCACATCTGACGTGTAACTGTTACCCCTACTGAAGTCTATTTTATCAACATACCACCCCTAATTCCCTTATCTGCTACTTATCTGTAATTTTCAGATTACAAACAACGTTATCAAGAGCACTTCCAGAGCTGGGTGTGGTGGATGGAGCACACTTCTACTTTCAGTGGAAGCAGCAGGCGAACTCTGGGTTTGAAGCCCTACCTCAAAAAACAAAACCCACAATTCCCCAAATGAAAATTATGGTGCTCTGATGACCCATCAGAGTAAATTCCTGGACAAGGAGAACCCAATTCCAAGAGTGAATCTTTTACACACACACACACACACACACACACACACACACACACACACACACACACCACGTGCTACATCAAATTAAAGCTGGTCATACCTGCCCACGGCATCTAGTCACATCTGTGTGGCTTTTCCAACCCCCACCCACCTTGAAGGCCTCAGAGAGCCATGAATTCTTCTTACCAGATTCTATTACAGTCTCAGTGCTGTTTGAAGGGACCTTTATCCAGTCCATGAGGCAGGGCTCAGAACGAGATGAGTTGCACCATTTAATGACGTAGTCACAGGTCATGTTGGGGTCATGATGCCACGAGAGGAAGATCCTCTTTCCCATGCCAACGGCTTGCTCTACTATGATGTCATCTTTAGAGAGAAGAGAAGGACATTTTATTGGCAGTCTGAGAAATAGCAGAAGGCAAGCCTCAAGAAAACGGACCGTAGTCATAAACATTATCTCAGTGTACACAAATTCTAAAATAGTAGTTGAGCTAGGCGTCAACATTTAGCAAAGAAGTGTCGCAGTGTTAACCTTATTGGAATGACTATAGCATTTACCTTTATCCAGAAAATAAATTACACAGAAGTTGAGGAGAGAACAGAAGAGCTTCGAGAATCATAGACACACACATAGTGGGGGGCTAGCACCGGGATGAGGAACACAGCACGGCCATGTGGGATGAGAGAAGGAGGCAGGAGGCTGGGGAAGGGCCAGGAGACAATGTACACTTGCTCTCAACATCCATCATGAGCAGAGTCTATGGGAAAAGGAGTCACACAGAGCATGTAGACAGAGCACCCAGAAATGGACGAGCTGAGCATCTGTGTTCCAGGACTCCTGTATCCCAATCCAAACGCTGGGCTGAGAGGACTATCTAGGGGAAGTGCAGAGAGTGGGAAATGCCTGATGAAGCAAAGCCAGGAGGTGAGACGACCAGTGTGGGCAGATGTATTTTCCAGAGACCATGGGATACTAGGGGAGTGGATGTGTGTACACACACTGGGGAGTGAGGGCAGGCACTGTGGCTGTGGGAAGTTTACTTTCTGCTCAACCTGGGCTTAAGGGATAAGTGAAGATGGAGGTAAAGTGTGAGGGACCAGGGTGGAGAACAGCACAGTATGTAAGGGGCAGGGGGAGTGTTCCACAGGGACATGAAAAAATAATGACCTCTCCCACTAATCTATATGTAAGGGTTTGGTTTAAAAAGAAGCATATATAGGAAGGTTTTCCAAATAAATGTGTGTTCATAAAGCAGCTGCTTCTGAACACAAGATGAGCCTCGGGTTTAGAATATAGAAGGGTTTGGATGTAAGACGGCTTTCTGGCTCAATGTGATTACAAAGCTGCAATGTAAATGTGAGCTGAGGCTGTGTAGCCTCTGATCTGGGAGTAAGAGCTGTGGGCTGCTGGATGTAACTGTGAGAGCTGACACCAGTTAGGTCTGCCACCCACCTTCTCAAGGACATGCAGATACTACATTCTGATATAGGATCAGGATGCTCCCACCAGAGTCAACACAGTAACTCAAAAGGACACACCACAACTCAGTCTGCAAAAGGACCAGGTCCAAATGAGGGGTCACTGGACACCTTGCTCTGACCCCTGCTTCCCTGCACATGCCACACCATCCACTGCCTAGGTTTAGGGCTGCGCTGTGGTCTGGGTGTGGCCAAGTCTTTGAAACTACCCTGCTATTCACTCCTGCTTCATAATTCTCTGTGGTCACTGCCGAGGACAAATCAACGAACCAGGCCAGTACCAAGAAACCACCTCAATCAAGCCCTGAGAGACACTTGGGGGACCTTACCAAACTGTTTTTCTTTCTGTCGGAGTGGACTCATAAAAAGCTGTCCCCATTCTGGGGAAGGACAGCAAAAGAATGCAGGAAGTAACTGGAAGAGGAGGTGGATGTGGCCATTTACTGGTGACTCAGAAAGTTGTTGAGCTTTGAGGGGAGGAGAAGGCTAGCAAGTGGTGGGGATGGGAAATTAATGAGGGTCACCAGAGGGTAAAGATGATCCAAGTATGTTATGTATGTATGTGTAAAAATAGCAAGTTTGAACACACTACTTTGTGCACTTAATATATACTATAAAAAAAAGTCCATGTAAAAGCTGAGAAGGAACACGGTAAGTCACTGGCAATCTGGGTACAGTTTAGAAAAAAACACCAAAAAAACTTTTAATATTACATCATGTGGATTTGTGGTTTTCAAAACCCTTATTAATGACCTAATTTAGCCTTTAGAAACTTCCTTATCATAGAAATACAAAGAATTTCTATGCTGGGTTTGGAGGCTAGAGAATCGGGAGTTCAAAGTCATCCTTAGCTACATAGCAAGTTCCAGGCCAGCCTAGACTCTACAAGAGCTTGCCTATAAAGAAAATTATAAACAATGACAACAAAAAACACACACAAGGAAAAAAAATATCAATTTACCACAAAGCTGCCAATTAAAACAAGTGTCTTTTCCCCTGCCCTGCAGACTATAAAAACACTGACTACAGAAACTCTTAGTCTTGGAAAGATATGGTTAAATGGTCTTTGACCAAACAATTAAAGTATTTCTTCCTAAGACTACGATCCTCAACCGGAACTGTCTGTTACTCTCTGACAAAGCAATTACTATCTTTCACGCATTTATAGGCTTCAAGTCAATACTGAGGTCACCCAGGAGGCTGAGGCAGGAGACTGCCTGTTCCAAGTCCAGCCTGGTTATCTAGTGCGTTCGAGGCTAGCCTGAATCACATAGCTAAAATCTTGTCTCAAAACAAAACAAAAATTCCTCCTGACTGTATCTCTCAATGAGCAACAGACACTCATGTACTTGGTCCTCCAATATGCATAAAAATGCAAACAGCATGGGAGGAGCAGGTTACATGAGGAAAGCTGGCACTGAGTGAGAGAAGCTGCCCCGACAGTTGGTTCCCATTTCCATCTGCTCCCGTGAATTCTCCCAAGCACTCACCGTTTGGGATGTCCATACTAGCTATTTTAGAAGGCGGTGAGGAGCCAGCAGAATTTTTTGCCACCACACTGATGATGCAGTCATGGCTGTCAAGCCATATCTCGGCTTTGTGTTGAGGATCCAGGATCTCAGAAAGGGACCGCGTCTCCTCATTTGACGAACACGACACATCATAGGAAAGTATTTTCCCATTAGCTTCGTTCATGGGTAAAGGCTAGGGAAAACAGGAAAAAAAAAACCAAATTCTGTCATTCAAACCTGCAGAAGTCACAAGGCCTGGACGAGGTCATCAGGACTAAACTGGGGCTGAGTTCCCAATAAAGAGTGACAAGATACTGGGAAGTTATCAGCAGTGTGAAACTCAAATTTTAAAATCCAGAGATTATGGTTAAAAAAAAAAAAGCATGAAATACTAAAAGAAGAGCCACACTTGTTGCTAAGTATTAAAAGTTCACAGTAATTTAAACATTAAATAATATAAAACTGTTTATTTTTATACATTCCAGAAGCAAAAATATAAGACGTGGTGTGAAGGACTGATCTAGAGAAAACAAGGCAGCGTGGCACAGTGTTCTAGCATATGTATTCTTTTCCCCTTTTACGTATTATGTGACTGTTACAAAAACACTAGGAAATACACAAAAATCAAAAGAAGGGCTGGCAAGATGGCTCAGCAGGTAAGGTGGCTTGCCGCCAAGCCTGAAGATCTAAGTTCAATCCCTAGCATCCACAAGGCAGAAGAACCAATCCCCGCAAGTTTTCCTTTGAACTCTCTATACACATGGTGTTATGGACGTCATAAAAATCAACGTAAGGTGCTCACGACTGAGGCAAGACCCTCTCTCAGCGCCTGGGGAATCTGGAATGATGAGAAACATGGGGTTGGGAGACTTAGCCTGTCTGGGAAGCCTCAGCTCCTTGGAACACATTTCAGTGGCTTTGTATTTCATGGACCATTTGTCACTACAGCTCAATACTACATGAGCAAGTAAAATCTAAAGAATTCACAAAAACCAAGCTACCATTTGTACATTAAGCATTTGGGCAAAAATTTAAAAAAAAAAAAAATTAAGCATCTAAGGCAACAATAGATACTTACCTTCCAATAGATAATTAAGTTTTTTCCATCAGAGCTCCACTCTCTCCAAGTATCTGGTGCCCTTGAAGGAACTAGGAAGGAGATTTACCAGTCAGAATGTGAAGATACAAACTGCAAGGCAGTGGACAGTAATCAGTGACTAACATGGGAGTGTTTGGAACTTCACTCTGGGGTGGCTGGAACTATCCATAACATGTGGTTTCCGTGTATAAAGTAAAGCAACAGAAGTACTAAATGAAGCTAAGTTCTCAGCTTCTACAGACCACAAGGGCCTAGAAAATGGGTTGAAGTCACTCTCCTGGCCACAACTGTCCCTGGGCATCTCCCTATGTTGTAGCCTTCTATCTCCCCATGAATAATTAACCACATCACTTCACTTACTGGCTTCTGTGGTTAAATGCCGCTTTCCATTGCTCCACTTGCTCCATTTCCAGAAAGTTTCAGCAGAACAACGCACCCGGAAAGTATATGTTGTATATGGATTTAATTTGTCCACAGCCATAAAATAACTTGAATCCTCAGCTCCTTTGAATGTGGCATTCCGCTATTTGAAGACAAGTAAATATATATGGGTGCTTATATGTGTATACCATGTGTGTATAAGTACATAATATGCCCATACACATTATACTTTTTCGTTAAAAAAAAAATCGACACTTGTAACCTAAACCAACCACATGCCACACCAGTTTGCAATTAGAAGAGTCGAGTTCACGGTATTTTAATTCTTATGAAATACTTTGTCAATAGAATTATGTTCCACCGTGAATGAAAAGGAGTTCATGACTGCTCCTAGGTATGTATGGTTGAGGAGAAGGTTTTTACTGTAGGTATGGGCCGTGCAATGCCAGACTGAACAGACTGGACATGGGGTTTGGGGGACAAGACAGGAAGGGCAGAGAAAGGGAACAAAGAGAGCCCATGGGAGCCAAGAGAGCATGCAGCCCAATTGGCTGTGTTATCTAGGAATAAGAGAAGCTGGGAAGGGAAGGGAAGGGAAGCTCAGGGGCTAGAAAGGCTTAGGGTAGGGGTGGGGCATGCCACCCAGGATGACCCTGTAACAGATACTGTGAGTCTAGACTGAGTGAGTCTAGAGACTCACTCACAGACTTTGATATGCTAATAGGCGCCACAGCCATAGGTTAATGGAGGAGCCCTATGTCCCTTCTGCCAGAGATAAAGAGAATGACTCCTTTTAGAAGGAGGAACTATCTTCTTACATCCCCCAGACAATGCTGGCTTTTGTCTAAATGCCAGTGTCTGGAAAAAGGATTTATCTTGGGGCCTAATACATAGTAGCCAATAAAATACTGCGATGCATTTTTAATCTAATTATTAAATCTACATAATAATGGTCAGTTAATTATACAGATATTGTACTGATAATCAGTTAATAACTAGTGACCATTAAACTTTAACCCACTTTGGTAATAGGGGATGAACTTGAGGATTAAATACATTATTCCACGGATACTGGAAAATGGTATGGTTTATGCGTATGTCTATGTTACCTAAAGCCTCTAGGATGGTATGAACATGTAGTAAATAGACAAAAAATTTCAATTAAAGCAAGTAACATTAAAATGAAGCAATTTTACAGAAACTTGAGGATGAGTGTGCCAGGAAAATCTCAGAACTCTTAGCTGCTTATTACAAAGTGGCTTTTCAGGTCACACTGTGCACTTCTGAATGCTTTTACCGAAACCAGTGAATTTCCAAATTAATGTTCAACTACAGAACCATTTATTTCAGAGTTGCCACAAATTACAAAAAGGTACAGTATAAGTCAATCTAATTATTTTAAATGTAATTTTTAAAGTCCTGTTTTGACTTATAATTACCAATTACAACTTGCTTCCACTGATACACTTAATAATTTAACATTCCCTTCTACTCTCTTGTGCCAGTTAGTCAAAGGCTACAGTCAAAGCTAATTCTTAATCACAAAACTTACTGCATACCAGCTATATGCAGGTAGTACACACTAAGCCTGAGAATGTTCTGAACAGCAGAAGTTGAAGTTATGGTCTTTGCTGTCCGGTTTTTGTAATTGTTTCAAAGGCAAAATACAACGTTGCCATTACATTTGCATGGAAGGTCTTTGTTGGTTTAGTGCATCTCTAATATTTTGAGAGTTCCTATATGTCAGTTTGCTTAAAGTATTTTTGAAACTGGTAATCTCCTTCATAATAACCAAAAGGAAAGTTTATAGGAGAATTTTACGTACCACTTCTTGTTCTGAATTAGCTTTGCGAATTTCAACTTGACATAAGAGGTTAATCTTGGCAAAATTTCCTGGTAAATGCCAGAAAAGTGTAACAACTGTTGAATTGATGTCCTTCACTTTCAGTGAAACAGGCACATGAGGAGCAACTGTAAATAGAATCATAAAGATTAATGCCTGTAAATGTTTTGGGTGAAAAGGTCTCCCTTAGCAAGAACAATCCAGAACCAGAATGCATGTGTATGTGGTGGGGGCAGAAGAGCAAAGGGGTATCACTACTGCCAAAAGCAATACAGTCTGTGTGGAGCCCACGAACCTTATTTTAGCTGTTGGTATCATACCAGTGCTCTCAGAGAACCAACTATGCTCAAGTTTGTTCATCTGGTGTTGGGAATACTAGGCGGTGGGGAGATCAAAATACGTTGAAGAGACTTGTAGTGTACACGGAGAATGACAAACACAGAGGGTAACGGACAGCCACCTGTGTGTGTGGTAAAGACGCTAACTGCTACAGGACTTCAGTGTGCCTCAGGATGGGGCAGTCTTACAACGGCTGTGAACTCCGAGGTACAAAGGAAGAACCATCCATCCACAGGGGAAAAGAGGAAAAAACGGAGGACTGGCAAATGCAAGCAACACCTTCTGCTACGAAATGCTGCCTTTTGACTCTAGGATGAAACAGGAACTACTGATGACAGGACGGAATAGATAAAAAGGAGGGGCTGGAGATGGCTCAGTGGTAAAGAGCGCTTCCTACTCTTGCTGAAGCCCTGACTTCTGTTCCCAGCACCCACACTGGGCAGCTCATAACCACCACGCATAACGCCAGCTACAGGGGATGTGACTCCCTCTTCTGGCCTCTGCAGGTACCTGCACGTAAGTGGTATACATAGCACATACCTACCCACATAAATAATACAAACTAAAAATACGTTTAAAAAAAATGATAAAAAGTAACAAGGAGGCAGTGGGACCCTCCCTCATTCCCCTGCCAGAATGATAAAGTGCTTGTTTTCAGCACTTTCTTCCTAGAGTCTCTGTGAGGTCTCAGGATTGGGATGAGCCTAGCATGGAGTTAGTATATTTGGGAAGATGATGGCACAATCACACACACACACACACACACAAAAACTACATACATCTTATTTCTATTCTGAGCTACATATGTTAGTATTGGACAAAATAAAAAAAAGATCAGAAGTCACTGATATAGAAAGAAATTAATAACTAATAACAAACAATTTGGATGTCTCTTAGGGATATCATCTTAAGAAATGTCAACCTCAAATCATTATACACTGTACAGTTTCATTTATAATAACTCAAAATGACAAAGATGGGTCTGAAGAATGGGTAGCTGGTGCATTTGACAGAGAGACAGGAACAGAGACAGACAGAGTGATGGGGTGTATCTGTCTAAAGACACAGGTAACCACCATCACACTGAGATACACACTGCCCAGACAATGCAAAGGAACTTGCCCATGTTGCCCCTCCAGCACGTGTAGACACAGACACTCTAGTGAATGCACACAAAACTGAGCATGCTGAATCATCTAGGTTAGGAGCCAAGAGGACAACCTTACTGGTTCTGCTGTCACCACTGGGGAAAGGCAGAAGGATTCACAAAGTTGCAATAACTCAGAGAGCCAAAAAATATTTTAAAGTAAATATTTTCAAAAACTGTTCAAAAACATGTCCAGAAATCAAGAATGAGTAGACAAAGCCATGTATAGTTTCCATCTAAAGGACTCAAATTTTTTACTTCAATGAAAAAAAAAATTGTCAAATTTGAAGGTATTCATTTTAATGCTTTAAGATAAAAATCATAAAATATATTAATTATAAAAGTGAAAAAAACTCCAAAGAAAATAACCAATAAACACGAATCCCTGTAGTCACTTTCCATGAGTCTCAAGGCGTATCACGTGTTATTTCTATTGTAGTTATTTATAGACACTGGCTGGCAACAGGGACTCACCTCTTTCAGTTACATTGACGATTACCACTGATTCTGCCTGTCCCAGTGGATTCTGACCAGTCAGGGTGAAGTTATAGATTTCTTGGTCTGGAAGCACCGGGAAGACTAAACGATAGCTTTCATTTGTAAGTGTGTCCGGTCTTTTATGTGTGATGAGTGTTTCCGAGATGCTGTCAGTTAAAAAGAAAAACAACTTCAGGATAGCACGATGCAAATATTGGGGAGGGGAAACATGGGCAGATTTCTACTAATCGTTGTAAGAAGTTTGTTCCTAATTGAAGACTGATCACAAACTCAAGGAAATGATGTATGCTATAGAAAATGACCAGGCATAAGCCACCACCTCGACAGCCTTTACCCGGGGCCCTTCCTGTGAGGCTTCGGACAGAGGAGACTGCATGGTGGCCAACTGCAGTTGTTAGAGTACAGCGGATACCAACACAGTCTGTTCACTTGCGTGGTGGCAGCAGCGTACCAGACTCCCTATGGCACTCAACAGGTCTTTCCGAGGTTCTAGCCACCAACGCTCTCTCCTGGCTCCTCTTACCTTTCAAATAAAGTGTAACCTGTTTCCCGTGGTCCCACCAGTCCCGTTGGCCTCCCTGGATCCCAGGTACATATAATCTCTTTGAAATCGTGTGTCTCAAAATTCAGTTTCTGGGGCACATCAGGCGGATCTAAAAGGAAAAAGAAAAACAAAGTAGTTACATATATTTTCCCCCAAAACTGCAGTTTCATAGTATGTTAAATGAAATGTTGCATCACTCCCTTAAAATAATTTGGTGTTTATACATTTCCTCCTCTGAATAGTACAGCAATTATCGCTGTGTTGTTACAGTTTGTATCGCATTAGAAATAGTGGGTTAAAGGACTCTAAAGAGTGACTCTCAACTCTGGTGTGTAAACTCCCAACAGCAACTTGAGAGATGAACTAAATTCCTTTTTCCTTAAACTTGACCTCAAAGTCTTCCGAGTGAAGTCACCAGAATCTACAGTTTGGAACGACTGTCCTCTCCCATCTGTTTACATACTGTGATTGAGAAAGAAGTATTGAGCATGTCAAAAGTCGTGGCAGATACAGAAACTATTGGGTCTGCCTTGACTTGGAGGCAGAGGAAAAAGAAAAAGGTCAATTCTGGGAGGAAGGTGCAAACACTTTAAAGTGATAGCTAAGAATGCCACAGCCTGGCAGTTGACCACAGAAACTGATCTCTCTAGTCAGATAGATGCCACCAAACATAGACACTGATCTCTCCTAATGCTGTATGTACACAAATAGTTCTCATCTTCCATGAGAGTCAAAAACCAGGTGTCTGCCTGATGAAATATTCTATAAAAGTAATTTTGTTTTTCAAAGGAACTGAATTTTTCAAGTAGTACCTAGTTGTCAACCAAAATAGAATTTTTTTCTTTACTCTCCCTAGAGATCCTAGAAATGCTTTAAATTTTTTATTTATTAATACTGCATGTGTGTGTGATGGGTGCGGGCATTCGTGCTATGGAGCATGTGTGGAAGTCAGAGGACAACTGGGTGGAGCTGCCTTTCTCCTTCTATCTTTATGTGGGTTGTAAGGACCACAGTCAAGTCACAGGATTGTGTGGTGAGTGTCCTTATTTGCTGAAATTTCACAGGCTCCTCCTATGACATTTTAGCTAATACTTAGGGTAATTAGTGAATGTTTCACTGACAGTTTTACAATTAGACAATTACATAAACACTGGTGTGCTTATTTTGAAAGTTATTTTAAACCAAAGGCAAAATTACCCACCACTTTATTAAAATTACATGCCGGAACTCTGGAATACATTCAGAGTGATGATTATTTTAGGATGTGGAGTATGCACATTTAAGTAATCTATTTAAAGTCCAAATAATAAGAATAAGTTATCCCAGCACTCGGGAGGCAGAGGCAGGCGGGTCTCTGTGAGTTTGAGGCCAGCGTGGGCTACAGAGTAAGTTCCAGGAAAAGGTGCCAAGCTACACAGAGAAACCCTGTCTTGAAAAAACCTGAAAAAACCAAAAGGGGGGGGGTGCTGGAGACATGGCTCAGAGGTTAAGAGCTGCTCTTCCAGAGGTCCTGAGTTCTATTCCCAGCACCCACATGGTGGCTCACAACCATCTGTAATGAGATCTGGCGCCCTCTTCTGGCCTGCAAAGTTACATGGTGCCAGAATGTTGTATACATAATAAATAAATCTTTTTAAAAATGAATAAATTAAAAAGAAATGGGGGGTGTGACAGGAGATAAAAATGAGAGGAAAATATGTGAAATGTATTGATTTTCTTATCAAACAAATTAACTTATAGAAGAATTAAATTGAGGTTAGGTAAATCTAGCTACAAATTACCTGTTTTTAAAACAGCAGCAAATATAAAATGCAATTTTTTAAAAAAGCTATTAAGTGGGGCCAAGGTGGCACACACCTTTAATCCTACTGATGCAGGCTGATCTCTGTGAGTTCAAGGCCACCCTGGACTACCTAGGAATTCCAGGCCAACTAGGGATATACAATGAGACCATGTCTCCAAAACCCAAACCCAAACCAAAGCTAAAGTAACATACAAAAATGCCAAGTAGCTAGGAATAAATTCAGCCAATGATATCCAAGACCCTGCAGTGCTACAATAGTTCATTAAGTGATAAGAGAGAAATCACTAGAAGAGACTAAAGAAACATCAGAAAATCCTCTCAAACTGTCTCACGGGCCTTTCATCATCAAACCCGGAGACCAACCTCAGAACTTAGAGATTCACAGTACCAGGATCAAGGACATCATTGCTGCAGGTGGTACCATATGGGAGGAGGTAGAAAATTCAGTATTGAAACTAAAAGTCCCAAGCACGTAATTATCTGAGGACATTCTACACAAGCTGCATGGGCAGAGCAGCCCACCACTACAATATCTAGACACATTTTAGGCTTCAGGGGTGATCAATCGCCTTAACAAAGGTCTCCCTGAGCAAGGGCATCCACAGCACAGGCAGACTACATGAAGAATAAGACTTCTCACCCTTCATCTTCAGGTCGTCCTCAAATATGCTACTTAAAGGTTGGGCAAGATACAGAAGGCTATCAAAATCACCATAATATTTAAACCTGGTCACTTAAGAGCTTACATTGGCTAAATGGGAAATTAATTGTATGAAGTTATTCCTAAGTGAAGTCCAATTAAGAAATACTACACATACTAAGGTCTTTAAATCAACTATGAAATTAGGAATTTAAATGAAACTTCAGTTGCTAGATGTCTCAACCTTAATATGAAACTTAGAACTGATATAGAAATCGGCATGTGGGAAATAAGTTCCAGGCTCCCATACAAGGGTTCTAGAGCCTTTGCATAGATTTGTATTAATGGCAAGGAAATATGGAAGAAAGAGAATCAGCTAGCATAAGAGATTAAGGTTGGCTGAGGGCCCACACAGGCTAGAAGGAACTATTTAACATGATATACTTACAGCCTGCAAAGACAACGGTTCCATATACATTATCGTCTGTTGTGAAAACCACATTTGTTCCACTGTTTTCAGAAACGGAAATATTCTGGATATGGATTGCAACGCTTTCCCCATAAAGATGGATAAGAGTTTGAGGTGTACTGCCAATCTGTCCAAACTTCACTTTCGTTGGACTTACACAACAAAATGTTATGTTTGAGCCTGCAAGAATCACTTTGTCTTGAGGAAAAACAATGCTCTCAGAATTAGGAGTCCCTAGAAAGAAACAAGAGGAATTTCAGACATCTTTTACACAAAACTGTCTCCTTAGACCATCTTTCTTGTCTTCTACTTTCAATTATTTATTTACCTACTTATTTTTATATGTGTGTGATGTATATATGTATTCATGTAGGTGTGTGCATGTGTGGAGACCAAGAGTTGACATGGGGTGTCTTTCTCAACGTTTCTCCACTTCACCTTTTGAGATGGGGGCTCTCACTGAACCTGGACCTCATCAACAAAACTAGCCTGAAGAAAAGCTCCAGTGAGCCACCTGCACCCAACCTTGCAGAGCAAGGGTTGCAAATGTTACCATGCCTAGCTTAGGTGCTAAGGATTCACAGTTGGGGCCACAGAACTGCTTGAGTGGCAGGCACTTTACCAACAGAGCCCCTTATTTTTATTATTCTGAAACAAGGTTTTATTCTGTAGCCTAGGCTTTCTTAGAATTCCCCGTGGAGCAAAGGCTGGCCTAAAGCTTGCAGCAGTACTCCTGTCTCTGCGGAACAGTCATAAGCCACCATACTTGACTCCTAAGATGAGCTTGAACTAGGTTCAGTATCTACAGAATGCATTGTAGATATGAAATTAACACAGGTCTCTCAGGTTTCCAACCAACAAGACACAAACAAGAAATGAAACTGTGGCCTTATTTACTTATCCAGGGACAGAAACAGATCACAGGTCAATCTGTTGATGGTCATAGGTTAATGTTTAAGGGTTTATATGCACACAGAAAATATCACTCAATAGGTAAGTTTATTTCTTGGAAACTACCCTGTGTTTCTGGAGCGAATTCAGTTCTCATCAGCCAACAAGTCGGAAGCACTCTACATCCTAACCAGCAGCTGGTTCTTTAATCACAACTCTGTTGGTTAAGGTCATGAACCCCAGCTCCACGCCTAACAGCTGATCTTTAATACAATGGCCTCTGGTCATCTTTCTACCTCTCACTCTTTCCTGCCATCTGGCTTCTACCTCCACTAATCTACTAGAGTGGATCTCTGGTCCCATGTTCAATCCAAGGACCCCTTCTAATTCATCGTCCAAACTCTTGGGTTCCTACCATACTAAACTTTCTGGGCTACTCTTAGTCCTCAGGCTACTGGCCTTCCTTTGGTATTTCTGTAGACAGGAGAGCTTCTAAGTGGAACTTTCTAAGCTTTCCAATTCTCCTTTCCAAAAGATACATTGGCCTTCAGATCATATACATCTTTGTGATTCCCGAAGGGGCATCTCCAGCTACATGTACCATGTCTCTGGATGCCAGATTGACATTTCCAACCTCATTACTTTAGGCTCAGCGTATTAAAGATGAAATTGTGCTTTCCTACCCAACTGGTTCCTAGATTTTGCTTCTCTGTGAACCTCCACAGCCACCCAAAGTAACAGACACTGTGGGCTCAGCCTCTCTCTCTCCATAAGCACCTACTCCCCAAATCAGATTCTTCCTCTCACATCTCATCCCTCTTATTTCTAAACTCAGCTGTCCTGAGTTCTATTTACAGTGTCTTGCTCAATGGCCAGATTCTCCTTATTTACTCAGCTGCTTCCGGTCCTTCCTTATCTGATGTTGCTCCATAGAGTGTCCACCTGTAAGGAACACCACACATTTTCTAGACCTCATTTTATTGTCACTGATGACCTTGGCCCCTCACTGTCAGCTTCCATCTGTCAGAAGAGTTCTAGTTAACAGACAAATGACTTTTAGCACAGCCTTCTGGAGCCAGGCTCAGACTTTAATCCACAGTTCTGGGGTAGCCACTTTAGGAGAACAAAGAACAGATTTGAGCCTTCTAACTCATGAGGAGCAAGGATCTATAAAGGTAAGCTTACAAGAAACAGTCTTCAGCTGGCTCCAATCACTCCACCCCTTAGAACCAGAGAACCGTTGATAGTCAATGTACCATCTAATCCCCACAGAGTGAGGAGCACATTCCAAGGGCAGGTCTGAGGTCCAATTCCAGTGGTGAACTGTATCTTTACCACTTAGTGTTGTGTTGAATGATACCTAAAAATAAACACAAAATTCTATTTCCAAATAGTGGTAGGCTCTGTCTTTCTCCAGAATAAACAAACAAACAGAAAGATCTCATAGGATATGAGCAATCAGCCCACAGAGTAATCTTATAAAGGTAAATGGTCTGCACTTTTGTACAATGGCCTGTTTGCTATGAAGCAGTAGGTTCTCAACCTTCCTAATGCTGCAACCCTGTAATACAGTTCCTCATGTTGTGGTGACCCCCCACCATAAAACTATTTTTGTTGCTACTTTATAATTGTAATTTGCTACTGTTGCGAATTGTAATGTAAATATCTGATAAGCAGGATATCTGGTATGTGATCCCTGTGATCGCAAAAGGGTCATGACTCTAACAAGAAAGTTAGACTAAAACAAACATCATTCGGTTATGTTCCCTCATCGACGTTAAGGCCTACTGAATTACCATACAGGTGGTGACACTCATCAAAATATTCAATAAGGCAACTAAGGAAATACGTTGCTACAGAAATGATTTCCAAATTCTCATAGACGAAAAACTCTATCTTGAAGAAGTAAAGCCAGAGAGAAGGACATTAAAAGAAAACAGAGCAAAAGGCAGGTGGGAAACAGGAAAACAAGACAACCAGAAAACTAGTGTGACAGCCCGCCCATTTCCCAAGAGGAAAGGTTCGAAAAATAAGGGAAAAAAGGGGGGGGGACCAAAGGAATAAAACAAGTTCTTAGGGTAACAGGTTAGACTGTAGTGATGTAGTGCTCAGCGATGTGGACGGAGCTACATCTACACCGGTAAGGAGGGGAATATTACCTTCAAAATCTTGCTAAAACTTCCCAACCTGTAAACTACATTAGTTAAACGAGCAACCCTGCACAAGACATGCTGTGCCTGTCTTTCTCTTGCTAGCCTTTCATACTTCCAAAAGCAACAGATGAAACTTCTAATTGTCACCTTCTTCATTATAATAGCAGGCGTGTTAATCTTCAGACAATTAAAGTTAAAATCACTGCCTCCGCGATTTACCACTCTGCTATAAAAATGCCATCCGTGTCTAGAGAGGAGGGCCGCAGGTAGACTTACACACAAAGACAAACAGAAAAAAAGAAATACCTAGTATATCAGAACAGTCTAAGGACATTCACAGAGAAATTGGTATTGAATTAATTAAGTGAAAAAATAAAACTTAGTAAGATACAAGAAGTTCCATAGAAAAGGGAAGATTTAAACTAGTATTTATATAACTGTAATACTAAGAATATTAGTCTACCTGTAATAGTTCAACTATATTTGAAGAAGTTGGGAAAGTGGGGTGGGAATGAAGAGAGGAAGGGACCAGGGAATCAGGGAGCCAAGAGTCCAGGGAACCAGAGACATGATAAGTTAGTAAAAGAAAGGCCTCTCATCTTCCACTGGGGCAGTTAATAAAACCCTGCTGAAAACTATAAAGAAATAGCAATGTAAGTATGTTATTTGGGAAAATGGAGATAGTTAATGGGAAGGATCAGCAAATGGAGTTAAACATAACTGTAATCTTGCATTAGGAAGGCTGAGGTGGGAGATACTTCAAATTACAGTGATACTCTGTCTCACTACACAAATACAAGCTTGTTCCCAAGGAACAAGTGGGAAATGATGGGGAGGGGCAGTTCTGGACAGCTCAGGGCCCCCCCCCTACCCATCTTTGGGCGTATGGAACATTGTCTGTAGTGGTGTACAGTATGTGCCTTAAATGAAACACCACTGCTTAGCATTTCTCTTGTCCTGTTATCTCTGTCTCTCAGAATCCATGCTGCCTGTCCAACGACTTAGAATAAAAATGAAGTAAGTGTAAGTCACAGAAAACCACTAAATAGCAAGTGGAGACAGGAAGAAAGGAAAAGTATTGGATATAACGATCTTTCAGACTGGTAACTTAAAGCTTGCTGATTTCTCAATTATTATTTTACCGTTATTATGGGTAAATGTTTTAAATATTATTTGATGTATAATAGTAGACAAAGATAACAGATTGAATAAAATAAACTGAAAATAAGCTTTAATTTCATTTATGAAAGGGTGTGTGTATTTAAAAGGCTGGGCATTTACTGTGTCCAAGTGGTAGAATCGGGGAATAGCTCTCCCTTCATTTCTTAAACTTTCTATTACACAAGCAATTTTTTTAAAAATTATTTTTATTTTTTTGTTATTATCTGTGTATATATGTAAGTGTGGGCACACATTTGACATGTGGAAGTCAGAGGACAACTTCCAGAATTCGGTTCCTGGGATCAGGTCCAGCAGTTGGACTTGTGAGGCTCATGCTTTTACCCCTGAGCTATCCCACCAGCCCATGAGTGGTTTTTAAAGATCCCTGAAAGACATACGATGTATTTCTTCAATAACCTCCGAACTCAGGGGTGCCATCTTGAAAGCTTTAAAAGCTGTGTGGTTTCTTTAGTATCCCGGAGAAATGTATTTTTGTCCCAACTTACTAATTTGATGGGTTCCGCACTTGTATTCTGGAGGACCTTAATTTCCCAGGTGGCATTCGAGGGGTGTGGCAGAGCAGAGCCTCCGTCAATCCACGTCAGGAATAACGTGGAGGTCGAGAAGTTAGCAGACAAACTCAAAATCTCAGGTGTGGCTGGAAATAAAGCTTCAAACAGGAAAAGAAAAGGGAAAACTTTTAGTCAAGTAAGTTAGGGATCTTTCACACTGTACTTGAGTTTATCAGTGACTTATAAACTGGGAGGTACAAACACCAAACAACACATTTTTATTTGTACAGCCAGCTCCCGGTGATTAAGGGGCCAAACCTGAGAAAACCGTCAGCTGGCTGTCTCAAAGACATAACACATTTCCTACTGCAGAGAGCAGCCAGGCTTCCCACAATACTCTAGTGTTACCTCCTAGGAGACCTGCAAGAGAGCAGTGAGAGCTTGCTTGCGGTGTCAGCAGGCTGAGCCTAAAAAAAAAAAGAAAAGAAAAATGGACAGCTGGGAAAGGGTCTATGTGCTCTCGCAGTTTCTCACTTATCTCTCAGCGGCTGAGCCCCTCATAGGAGGAGACATCGCCCACTTAAAGAATTCAAAGGGCTGCTCCAAGCTGTGGGTGTCATTAAACACCAGAGACTGTTCAAATAATGATCTTGGCACCGAGTGCAGAAGCCAAAGGCTAACTGTGAAGAGGGGCAGCGGAGACGGAGCTGAGAGAGGCTCCCTCGGCAGTGGTCAGCCCATCAGCGGGGGCAGTGCTGGAGAAATCTTGGCTAGAGCCGGAGGCTATGGGTGATAATGTCAAATAAGGGAAAAGACAAAAATCTGCTTGGAAGAAACAACTGGATGGGGGGGGGGGGACGGACGGACGAAGGAGTCGCCATGAGGAGACAGAAATAATGACAGTTTCTCCCCAGGGTCCCCACAAGCTCCCAGGAAGCAGCAGAAAGGAAATGGCATGAAAGGCCATGGGAAGATGCCAGCTGTTGGCTGGGGATGGCAGCGCTAGGAAGGAGAGAGGTGGGCAGAATGTCCTGCCGTCTGCTCGGTGAGACCAACTGGCGGTGGAACCAATGTATGGAGCCCGGAGGGGCTGCAGAAAGGAATGTGGCCACAGATATAAAGGCTGCAGCCAGCAAGGGCACCTTCAAGGAGTTGGTCACACCTGCGAGAATCCAGAGATGGAAAGAGCTCAAAGAGGAAGGAAAAGAGAGGAAACGCAGGACCAGGGAGCTGAGAAGCAGCAGGTGTCAAATGAAGAAGGCAGAGTTCCGGGAGAGGGAAGGAGCGCACAGTCAGGGGTGAGGGGATGGTTCTTTCATGTTAAAGCTGCTTTCCTACTGCTCTGTTTAAACACCAAGGCCAGGGCGACCCTAGAAGGAAGGCAGGCTTCATCCGGGCTCACTGCAGGAGTTTTGGGAAGGCCAGGGCTCTCACACTGAATTACGGAAAAAGTAAAAGATGCCTCAAGAATTCAGGCATATGTGAAGGGAAGCTGTAGTGAAATGAGGTAGCAGGAAAAGTAATGCTCATGTCTTCAAAACCCCTGCCCACGGCACATGACCAAAAGCCTCAGATCAGTGGGGAATGAGGTCCACGTGTGACCTCGTCTGCGAAATATGGGTTCGCCAGGGGCAGAAACAGATGTTCTTGCAAGATTCTTCCCCCAATGTTAGGCATGTGAAGATAAGTTAGAGGAAGTCTGGAGACTTGCCCTTTCTTCTCTTGCTTCTAGTCATTTCTTATGAAATTCAAGGGCCACTAAATAAAGTCACGGTACGTGAGAAACTGCAGGAGTAAATGTTTAAGGTAAGTTGGCTGGCTGCCAAACACAGGGGAAAAAAAATGGCAGAATAAACCATTATTCATCTGTCAGACTTGGAGCCTAAAAATAAGTTTGTAAAATTTGGTCTTACTGAACTCTGCTGAACACAGTATTTTATACCAGACTTAATATTTAGAGCCCTACATGATCTGTGGTGTGTGGATTTAAAGTCTGCGCTATGTAACAAAGTCAGCTGCATGTCAGCTACACAGGGGCATGGGGCACGCTTCACAGAGAACACTGAAGTAGAAGCTGGATGAGAACGTAAGCACATGAGTAAATGAAAAGAAGCACAAAGTGGATCTGGTGCCGAGAGAGGGCTGGTTCGGGTGCCAGCATGATCAGGACAGAGCTGACAGCCTCCAAGGGTGATTCAAAGTATCAGTGTAGTGACTTCAACATGACGAAACGGGCATCCTGAACTGTAACAGTACTAATTCAGGAAAGATGCTTTTTTTCCCCTACAACTAACACTAAAGGCCTTTTGATAAGCCATACAGAAGCCTACTACTGTAGAAGCTTCCAAAACTACAAACATGTATGAATGGAATTGAAAAGGAGCCACCATACAATGGGGGAGACAATGCCCCAAACAGACATATTATGCCAACAAGTAAAGCCTCCAATGCTAGAAAGGGCTTATATCTTATTGAGTCATTGGCCAAAGTCATCCCACACCCACCACCCCAAACATCACAGGCCAACTCTATGGTTTACCCTCATAATGAGATGGTAAGGCCCTGTTGCTGAAGACACAACTTCCTTATGTCATAGAACATGGGGAAACTGAGCTGTACCCAATTAGAAGTGTCACCCCTACTAACTAGCATTTGTGGTACTGGAAGATAGATTTGCTCACTGCTGGAGGAGAAA